>NC_029786.2:21832779-21846450 GCF_000816755.2 Arachis ipaensis | reverse complement strand
GAAGCATAAAAGAAATCAATAATACTAATTAACTACAACTACTAAATACTAATACTTAACTACAACTACTACTAATAATAACAATTAACTACAACTACTAAGAACACTTACCTGGTTGAGTGAATATGCTGCTTCTTCAGCGCCGTTTTCTTCGAACAATGTGGGTGAGGAGGAGTAAAAAAATTTTGAAAGTAAAAGTTGTTGCTGGGACCGCAGAAGGAGAAGATTTGAAGAAATGAAGATGAGTTCCACTGCTAGCTCAATCATGCAAGGAGGAGGTCAGAGTCACATCCACGTGTCACACATACACGTAAAACATTACTGCTGTTTTGAACACAAAACGTCACCCACCTATTACAACAAAACGTTACTGCTGTTTTACGTGTCTTTATAGGAATATTTTCTTTACACAAAATATCAGTTAAACGGCATCGACGTTTTTCTCTTGGTAGCCATTTTGATAAAGTTGGCAATTTTAACTTTTTGTAAAGATATTTTTCATTTTATGGTTGATATTGATTTAAAAGCGTGTCACTAAAAGTGTTGCTTTAAAGAGAAAGTGTTACCCTTAATCGTTAACTTGGCTCTGATACCAATTTTTTAAAGTCGACTTTTCTTTTAATTTCTTTTTCAAAATTTCTATTAACTCTTCATATTTTACTTCAAATAAGTTTATAATTTGTATAGATTCAATTGGTGGTGCTTTATTTAAATAATTTGCAAATTTATAATCTAAAGTATTGACCATTATTTTTCTTGTATGATTATTTATTACTAGTCCTTGATTTATAATTCTGATTTTTATAGTTTTTCAATCTTGTTTTAGTTTATAATATTCTTTTTTGCATGGATTATTGTATATAAAATCTTTTATCTGTTTGTCTTTTTCTTTAATATAATTTCTCAAATCCTCAAAAACTTCTTTTATTTCTACACTTTCTGTTGTTTCTAAATATCTTTTTAATTTTTCGACTCCATTCTCCATTTTTTCTTTCAACAACTTTAATTCTTTTAAGTATAATATGGTTTTCCAGGCATTTATAAATTTTTGAAGTTTAATTCTAACTTATTTATATTTATTCTTATTTCTATCCTTTTTATTAAAAGGTCATCAATTTCGATCTATCTAAAGTATTATTTTTCTTGTATGATTATTTATTACTAGTCCTTGATTTATAATTCTGATTTTTATAGTTTTTCAATCTTGTTTTAGTTTTTAGTATTCTTTTTTGCATGGATTATTGTATATAAAATCTTTTATCTGTTTGTCTTTTTCTTTAATATAATTTCTCAAATCTTCAAAAACTTCTTTTATTTCTACACTTTCTGTTGTTTCTAAATATTTTTCAACTTCATTCTCCATTTTTTCTTTCAACAGTTTTAATTCTTTTAAGTCATAATATGGTTTTCCAGGTATTTATAAATTTTTTAAGTTTAATTCCAACTTGTTTATATTTATTCTTATTTCTATCCTTTTTATTATAAGGTCATCAATTTCGATATGAAGATGATTTAATTCTTTTTTATACTCTTCTATTTTACTTTTTAATTTTCTCGCTCTTTTCCTTTTTATTTTATTTTCTGATTTTTCAATATTCCTTCATGACTGTAGATTGTTAAATCTTGAATCTGATCAATTGGCTGAAAATTTCCTGGGAAGACTGACATGAATATTACTTGGTGTGCTGGAACCAAGCATTCTTCTTCTTCATTAAAAATAGGTTGACTGTTTGTAAATTTTAGGGATATATCCCTTGGATTTACATTGTCAATCATATTTTTAAATCTCTTTACTGCATCAACGAATCCTGCAGGAAACTCACTAATAATTTTTAGATCATTAAAAATTAAAATTGTATCAATTAATCCATACTGGAAAAACTGATAAGTGTCAGATGGGGAAGCATTGTAACACCCTAACTACCGAAGCTCACACTTCCGGCTGCGCGACTCTGATAGCTCGGACATTACGACGACACTTATACTATTTAATACTAAAATATGAGCCTATTTAAAACTTTAAACCGCAATACCGCTCCCAAAGATACTTTCGTTCGATAACGTACATTCATAAATATCATTCAACTTACAACAACTCATAAAGAGTACATCCATATATATACAT
Source organism: Arachis ipaensis (assembly GCF_000816755.2). Taxonomy (NCBI): domain Eukaryota; kingdom Viridiplantae; phylum Streptophyta; class Magnoliopsida; order Fabales; family Fabaceae; genus Arachis; species Arachis ipaensis. The sequence goes on along the minus strand of NC_029786.2, from coordinate 21,844,325 downwards.
AAATATATATAAATAATATTACAAACAATAATCAATACAATTCCTATCCCTCTTACAGATTATATCAAGATAAAGGCGAGGGTACAATAAACCATAGCTAAAACAATACAGAGTATCACAACAACAATTAAATAAGCTCTTCGTAACTTCTGCGCCCTTATCCTGAAAGGGGAAAAATGTAGGGGGGGTGAGAACATCATCCTCGAAAGGGTTCTCAGTAGAGGGTTTTTGGGAATTACTGTAATAGGATACATGAAGATAAACCGTACCAGTGATTCATAACCATCTTATGCCTCTTTTCAAAAACAACGGTTTACAATGAAAGTAAAGTCGGAAATCTTTTCGGAAAGAAGAACCGTTCAATTCTCAAAAACTCAAAAGCCTTTCAAAACGGTTTATCTATGCGGAACCAAAATAGCCTTTCATAATTTTATTCCAAACCAGAAACACAAAACCGAAATCAACCATCAGTTCATCTCTTTTCAACCATGGCCCTAGGCCCAAACAATCCAACCAACAACCAATCACCACAATCCAACAGAGTCCCAGATGCAAGCACAGATAGGAAGTTCAAGCACAAACAAACAGTTATTACAAGTAGAACAGTTAGCAATTAATTACATAGGCAAACCAAGTATAATATGCACACCCAACCAATGTCACACAAATGCATATGATGCATGCCTGTCCCTAGTGGCTGATGATATCATCTGTTGGTTATATAGCCAACCCGACACGTCCTGGTAGCTAACCATGGACAGAAACACCCCTCGCGGAGCAAGTAGGTTTGAGGTACAACCCCATTGCTACTACCCGCTCAACCCAGAGCCAGTGGAACAACCACTACTGCGGCTACTACCCACCGCTCAACCCAGAGCCAGTGGAATAACCACTACTGCGGCTACTACCCAGGCGGGTGTTTAAATGCTCAACCTGGAGCGAGTGGAATCACCACTACTATCGCTACTACCCAGGCGTCACGATCTCTGACCTGGAGCAAGTGGGACGAACCACAACCCTTGCTACTACCCAGGTATCTCAAGCATATATTCATTCAGTCCCAGCCATGGATCAACATCCATCTCAGCCATCCGACTTAAATTCGTAATTCATAGTCAGCCATACGACCCATAACTCATTCGGCAATCAGCCATAAATCAATATCATACACAGCCATTCCAGCTCACGGTTCAATCCAGAACCAGCCAATATTCATAATCATACACAGCCATTCCGGCCCATAACAAAACAGCACTTCCTCCTTTCCTCTTTACTAACTCATTTTGAAAGCATAAATCATCCTTTTTCTTGATAATTCAAATAAAATAGTAGAAGTATTTAACTCATCATTTTCCAGACAACATTTCAATAAAGACTCGGATTTTATAGAAATTTCGGCAGCACCTCCCCTAAAACTTGGACTTTTGCCACCCGGTTCGGGTCCCAATTAAACTGTTTCTCATTCCTTTTCAACAGCTCAAAACCAGAAATCAATTCAAAAGCAAGCTAAATCCAACAGTCGCCTCAATCACAAGCCACACAACAATTCAGCCAAGCCAACATCCATAATCATTCGAGTCAATCAAATAATCAATAAGGCAGATACAATCACTAATTACACCCTATCTCACATTAGTATCCATATGTAATAATTCCAATAATAAACTGTAGTTTTCGGAAAGCGCCCCTACCTCAAAACGCAAGCCATAACCCAAACTTGTTAACTGATTCCTTTTTGCTCAGCCCGAAATCACCGACAATTAGAACCTCGGCCCTGCTTGCTCCCTCTCGAAAGCAGAAACAGCTACAAGCGGCATAAACAAACCGAATTCTACCTCCTAAAACCATTAACATCGCAATCACTTTACTACACGGAACATAACACCAACGCAGGGCTTTCGAAAATTGAACATGCTTACCGGAATGAATAAAGAACGGCTGAACCGAACAGCGGCGGTCTACAAACCGGTTCGGTGGCAGCTTTAATCGTGACCCGCAATTACCGGAGCTTGACCCTATGATACAAAACCTCAGAATCTCTGGCCAAACATTACAGCATATTGATTTTCAAGAGCTCCGGAATGAAAATGCTTACCGTGAGAAAGGATTAAAGACTGAATCAAACTGAAGAAGCTCTGGTGATGGTTCCGGCGACCACAACAGCTTCTCCGGTAGCGACAACGTAACTTATGACAGCCACTTCATTAAATACAACAGTTTCAATGACAGTTTCAGAGTAATATTGAATTGGCAGAACTAGGAGGAACCAGAAATAGGGCAAGCTCACCAAAACGTCAGCGACCAGAAATTCTGGTGGCGGCAGAGCAATTCCGGCGGCATAAACCGCAGCAACGGCGCGGATCTCCCCTCCAGTGGTGACGTAGGTAGCTTCCGCGCGACTCATCCCTTTCCCTCTTCTCTGTTCGCAGCTTCAACGGCGGCGGCAAGGGACGGATTTGACGGCGGCGACGCGACGGGCTGGTCAGTCAGTGACGACAGCGGAGATGCACGGCAGCGCAGCTCCGCGCGGTGGGTCACACTCCCCTCGCGTGACAGAGACGCGACGTCTTTGATGGCGAGCTCGAAGGGTGACCGGCGCGGCGGCGGTGATCGCGAGACGCGGTGGGACGAGGATGGACGGCGACCCAGCAGTGGCGGCTCCGTCTCGCGTGCCCTGGCTCGCGCTCTCTCTTCCACCCGTGACCATGGTCCGCGGCTTCCTCTCCTTCGGCGGTAACACGACGGCGCGGCGGCAGTGCTGCCCGCCGGCGCCTTCCTTCCTCTTCCCTTCTCCCTCTTCCCGTTTTTCCTCCTAACCCTTTCTTTCTTCGTTCCATTTCTTTTTCAGCTATTGTTGCTGTGTTGCGGCTGGGTTTGGGGGGATTGAGTGGGGTTGAGAGAGAACCGGGTCGGGTAATGGGTTACCGGGTTAGGGTTTCCTCATTTTAAAAATTAGGGTTAAGGGCATTATGGTAATTTCACATAAAATTGGGAATAATATAGTAATTGAAACCCAAATTAAATCCAACACTATTTGTACATAGAAAATACTATTTGCTCATCAATTTCACAAATTATTTTCAATAAAATGCCCAAATCTAAAAGTTAGAAATAATATACTTAATTTCTTCATTTTCCAAAATAGCAGTAATAATATTTAAAATATTACTTATCTAATCCAAATCATATAAAATCCTTATTATTTCATAACTATCAACCTTATACTTTAAATATAGGAAATAATCCAATAATTATAAAATTAGATAATAATCATAACTTATCTCAAATCCAATAAATCAAAACTTGCCTTAATTATCTTTAATAAAATAATCTCTGAAATTAAGGCTATAAATAGCTATATGATTTGAGACTTGATCATAATAAGACTTTTCAAAAGTTCTGGGTCTTACAAGCATCTGGAAAGATAACCAGCTTTGTTAGCTGTTCTTTGGCAACAGGATAATATCCCAAGATTGCCCTTTTTTCTTCAATCCAATTCAGGACTATATTAAGGGTTTCTCTGAGATTTGATCTACAGACCCTTTTCTTTTCCTTGATTTCTGCCCTTGTAGGAATGTTTCTTATTATTCCTGTTCTCTGGGCTTGAATTGGAGCTTTATCTGCTCTTTTTAGGGTTTGCTCTGGATGAAGGGCTTCATATTCCCTGAAGGATTCCTTTGCCTCTTCTAGTGTTAAAAATCCTCCTTTATGAATTATCCTTGATTGATGTGTGAATGGTGCTGCTTTTTCCCAGGCATCATATACTCCTTTCATAGGGCCATTATAAATCACATAATATTTTTTATCTTGGGTGGATTTTTTAATAATTTCAGCAATTATTTTATTTTCTGAAATTTTTTCTTCACCTGATTTGTCCACCACGCTTAGCTGGCTGAACTCTGATGATTTCGCTTGTTGTGTTGATTTCATTGCTTCAATGACCTTCTTGAGAGATCGGATTTGTGTTCTAATTTGGTGACAATGCTTGCATTTTTCGAGCTCTTGTTCATACTTTTGAATTTCTTGATCTAATGCGTTGTAAACGAACTCCATTCTCTTGTTAATGTATCTGCAATAATATTTTTGTCACCCTTAATATACTCAATTTTTATTGGATATTGTAACAAAAATAATTGACATCTTACCAATCGTCCATGATTATAATCAACCTTTAAATTATATCGAATGAAACCTGTTAGGTAACTTGAATCTGTCCTTAATGTAAAATCTCTGGGTAGTAGATCAATTTTCCATTTTTTAAGAGATTTAATTGCTGCTAGAGTTTCCTTTTCATGAGTAGTATATCTCTGTTCTGTTGGGGTAAAAGTCCCTGAAATATACCTGCAAAGTAATTCCTTTGGGGAATATTTAGAATCTAGTGATTCTTTTTCTTGTTCCAAACTTTTTATAGCTTTCTTAGCTTTTAGACATCCCGACCAGGTTATGTCTGAAGCATCTCTTTTTTGGGATTCTCTTTTTCCTTATTTCTTTGAAATTTTATAGATACTAATATTTCTTCAAGCATATCTACTATAGAATTTAATTGTGGGTTAAAAGTATGATAAAGATGTGGAAAATCATTTCCATAGTAACATTTTTTTGAAATTCCGTGTGAAAAATAAGTTTTTTCAGGTTTTTGAAGTCCTTCAATAAAAGTTATAGTAAAATAAAGATTTTGAGAAAAATCATTTTGTATTGATTTTAAGAATTCGGTGTCATTACAATTAACATTAGTTAAAATCATTAATTTTTGATCTATTAATTTTGATAATTTAATTATTTCTTCTCTTAAATCTTCTAATTTATTTTTTTCCATTAGGTGACGCTTTTCTTTGTGAAGAGTTACGGTTTTAAGTAAAAAGTGTGGCTTTAGAATATATGGTTTAGATTTTGTCACGTAGGCGTCTTTACCATAAAGTCATTTTGGTGATGTTTATGTGAGTGGTGGCTTTTTCTCTTTTCTGACAGCACTTTTTACAAGAGTATCAACCAGTGAAAAATACTATTTAAGGTCCAATATTAAAAAAAAAAATTCAAAATAACATCGATCTTAATTATTTATTTTAGAAGTGAATGCGAAAGAAAGAGAAAATAAAATAAAAAAAATAATATAATCTATTGTGAAGATATGTATATGGTGGAGGTTTTCTCTCTATGACTATGAATGATACAATTTATTTATTTATGGGTGACAAGTATGCAATATTTCTTTTACTCTACTTCCAAGTGAAGGAATCCCTATCATGACCTCATCGTTAACCAGCATCATCAGCAGCAGCATATACATGAGGCAAATATTCCTTACATGCATTGGCATTGATTAAGATTAGAAAGATGCTTATATTATTAATGACGGTATATACTATATAATAGTACCATTGTATTTGTTATTTGACAATCTAATTCAATTCTTGTCATGTTACATTGAAATATATAAATTTAAACTTATGATTTGGACTTGGCATAATGGCATGACTAATCGATGAATGTGTATTATGGAGTTATCAGATATGAAAATTATATAGATATGTTGTTTGCATCTTAATTAATTATTATATAGGTGCTTACATAATGCATGTCCACAAACATTTATTTAAGTGCTAATCATGTGACGATATATTCTAATTATGATATAGTAATTAATTTTATAAAACTGTTCGAGATATCGACTTTTTTTTTTTTACCAAATCTCTAAAATAGTTTTTCAAATTTATAATTTTTATTATTTTAGTCTCTTAAATTTAAAATTTACTATACTAAAAATGATAGATATCATATTGATTTCAAAATCTTTTCTAATACTGAATCAGCGAATAAAATGCTAAAATAGCTTTGACTTGTCACGCTACACACAGAATTAAACGACATTTTATTTTAGTCCTTAAACAAAACAAAATTAAGTAGAAAAAATAGAGTTTAAATGATGTGCAAATCATTTTATCTCTTCTTATTCTAAAAACGACCTTATTTTTGTCTTATTTAAGCTACAAAATAAAATAACGTCATGTATCCCTATATTCAACATGATAAATTAGAGTTAGTTTAGTATTTCATTCGGTGACCCAATATAAAAAAAGATGCATAAACCATTATGGTATCTGAATCTGAATTTCAGAGACTAATATAATAAAATTTGAATTTAAGGGACTAAAATAGTGAAAATCACGAATATCAAGGACCACCATAAAAAAAGTATTTCAGAAAGGGTACATAAATCATTATGCATGCCTTTCTCTTTTTGACTTATTTTAAAAAATATCTTCTATATAATTATATATAAAAATCAAACTTTAATGCCTAATTATTAATATTTTTAATCATTCTAATTATATTAATTATAAATTATTTTAATTATTAATTATTATAATATAATTTTTAATCAAACATAGTCGATGAGAAATTGATATTGATATCAATAATAAAAAATTAAACGAATAAATTTATAATTCTAATTATCATATGATACTAACGTAAATAGCTTTGTTAAATGCTCTATAATGAATGTGTGCATGTATTAATTAGTGACAAATTGATATTGATATCAATAATTAATTTTATGTTACTAAAGGTTATAGATAGTGTTTCTTTTATGGTTCATAAGTCTAAATTTGAGAGCCAAAGTATTTTGTATAATTTTTTAATTTTTTAATTTGTTATTCTTCTTTGACTACTTCGTAGATTAAGAATATATTCTACGTTTTTCATTGAAGTTGATCCTTTTAAGGTATAAGTTACAATTTTTTTATGTAGCCATTTTATTATTATTCTTTTTAAAATCTGATAATTATTCTTACTCAAACTTATTCTTTTCGTCTAATATTACAACTTGGTTGTCTTTTGCCACAATCGTTTATAATGCACCACATCCATCAAATACCATCTCGAGTTTTATTTGTAACACCCTAATATTCAAATCCTTATGCTCGAGTCATAAGTCAATGATAATAAGGTGGTACGACTCTCAAGGTGGATTTTTAATACATAGTTTATAAGTATAATTGAAAGGAGTATTAATCGAGAAGCCTGAAAAGGAGTAAAAATAAAATCACAAATTCGTAGCGCTCACGTATCGACAAAAAGAAGGTAAAGCGTGAACTGAGGCGATATAAAGATAATGCCATCGAGAAGAATAAGATAAAACAAAATATAGATAGGTAACATAAATAATTAGCCACTAGTCGCGACTCGCGAAGTTTAGGCCGGCTAGGGTACAGTATAAAAGCAGTTTGACAACCATATCTCCTAATATCTCCCAAAAATTGCACAAGGCCTCTATAGGCAAGTTTTTCCAAAGGATTAAATACATAGCATAAGTTCTTTAAAAACAAAAGCGGAGAGAATCTAAGCAAAATGTAAATAAGAGATCTTAAAGGTCTTCGCTATCTTTCAGACCAATCACCGCTCACTGTTGAGCACCTGGACCTGCATCTGAAAAACAAGAGATATATACAGAATGAGAACCCCCGACCCATGGGTTCCTAGTACGGTAAAAGTGCCAAATAAATACAATGCACTGTAATAAAAACTCACTAAGCATCCTAAACTTTCTTTCACCCAATATTCATCCTATGTTCTCGGTAATCCATAAATAGGCAACTGTCATAAGAGAATACTAAATCTAATTCCTCTTCCTCATGCTTCCCAACTTTCTAACTCTCCAACAAATCAGAATCAGAATCAGAATCATAAACAAAACCATCACCAGTTATTCTGTCTCAACAATTCTATATCAATACTTCATATCCTCACCTGGAGCAAGTGAAATCACTTCACTGCGTCTACCCAGGGAACTCAAACTACCTCATTCAATAATCATCATTTTAAATTAATCATATCATTACTCCATCTCAACAAGAATGGCCCTCAGCGTCAACCGACACCAGCATGAGGGACCTCTCAGTTGTACAAATACAAGCAATACAGACAAGTAATACACAATAAGGTACAAGTAGAACAAGTAGCACATAATCAGGTAACATAGCATATATGATATAGCAATCCAAAACAAATAGGCAAACTCAAGCAATTCAAACATATGCAAATGATGTATGATTGCCCTATGGCTGATGATATCATCTGTCGGTTATATAGCTAACCCGACACGTCCTAGTTGCTAACCATGGACAGAAACACCCATGCGGAGAAAGTGGGCTTGAGCTATAACCCCTTTGATACTACCCGCTTAACCTAGAGCCAGTGGAACAACCACTACTATGGCTACTACCCAGGCGGGTGTTTAAAAGCTCAACTTGGAGCGAGTGGAATCACCACTACTGCTGCTACTATCCAGGCGTCACAATCTCTGACCTGGAGCAAGTGGGACGAACCACAACCCTTGCTACTGCCCAGGATCTCAAAACATACATTCATTCAGTTTAAAATCAATCATCATTGTTATCAAATCTCAAACATTAACCTGGAGCAAGCGGAACGAACCACAACCCTTACTACTACTCAGGTATCACAAATACACATTCATTCATAATCACTCTTCATTATTACCAATTCTCAAACAATGACCCGGAGCAAGTGGGACGAACCATGACCCTTGCTACTACCCAGGTATTACAGACATACATTCATTCAAAACTCCATAATTAAACTCATTTATCATAATTCTCCTTCCCCGTCTCATACCCGGAGCAAGTGGACAACGCCATGCCTACTACCCGGGGTCACACATCACATTCATTTTCAAACCATCATTTCTGCACTTCCTCAATCACAATTCATTACTCCAAGTCTTTCTTCATCAACAAGTTATCACATTTCCTAGCTTCTTCTCATTACTAGCTATACTATAAAAATTTAGGACTTAAAGGATGAAAATGGAGGCTTAGAAGTATGAAATTCGGCTTTAAAAACTCAAAAATCAAATTTTGCTGAAAACGGGGTCACGCGTGCGCATTGCCCACGTGCACGCGTGGGAAGGGAGAAAAGCGGGTGACACGTAAGCATCGCCCATGCACACGCGTGGGAAGTAGAGAGGTAGGGTGATGCGTGCGCGTCAACCACGCGTACGCATGGATGCATTTTGTGCTCCTCGCACAAAACCGGCACGCTACCATCACAACTCTTTGGAATTTATACCACCCACCTGCATCAATACAGCGACGCGTACGTGTTGGCCAGGTGCACGTGTGAGAGAGTAAAAATCGTGAGTGACGCGTGCGCGTCGGCCATGCGTGCGCGTCAAAGTACGTTTTACCAAAAAATTTTACTAAGTTTAAAAAGCTGCAGAATTTCATTTTCAAACCTCAAACTTCCGCCACACATAACTTCTTCTACAAAATTTTTTTTCAACCATTTCTGAACCGTTGGAAAGATCGTTGGATGAACTTTCATAAAAATCTAATTTTGAAGAATTTCTAACTCTGAGGACCGAGTTATGGACCGCTGAAGTTGGTAAAAAAATCAGTTCTTTACGGAAAAAAAGAAATCACCAATTTTTTCAATGTTCACAAGCCAAATTCACTTCCACTCATCCAAATGACCACAACCCAACCACATTCACATAATTACACTCAACCAAAACCAAACCTACCTCATCTACACAATTCAATTCAATTTCGTCACCTCCCCCTCCTAAATTCCTAATTTCTTATTATTCCACATTCCTCCCATTTATTCACACACTCACACAATACACACATCACTTACCTTCCTTACCTCTTTCCGGCCTTCGGCCCAAGATTCACGGCCTCTGGCCCAAATTCACAATTTAAATGCATATTCCACAAACCAATATTCATTATCCAATTCATCAAATTCTCAACACACCAAACATACAAATTCACACAATTCTCAACCTAATCATTAATTTACATTACATATCAACTATACATATGAGTACCAACTATTTATACAATCCAAACTTAATCCTAGGGGCATCTAGCCTAGGAAATCTCATCACACCACACGGTACTTAAATGAAATTTAAACCGTACCTCTTGGAGCCAAACTAATTGAGCCTCTTCTTTAGAAGTCTCCACCAACCCTTAGCTCCAAGCCTTACCAAGGTCCCACAAGCAATATCAATCTTCCAATTGTGCACCAAAATCACCCAATACTCTAACATAATCAATTTTCACACTTATAATTAACCTAGGGTTCATGAAATTGATAAATCATAAGGGTTAGAGGGTTTCTTACCTTACCCACGAAAGTGGTTGATGGAACTCACCAATGGCTCATACTAGAGCACTCCTAAACAACCAAAATCATAAAATTGCTCAACACCCATACCCAAACTCGAATTTAAGGGGGAAAACAAAAACTGGGTAGAGGACAGTGGAATAATTACCACAAAACTTAGATAGAATTGTAGAGGATGAGAAGAGCGATGCGTGGTCATAAACGGCTCGTCAATTGAAGTTCCGGAGAAAAAGTTATGGTGGTTTGAAGATCAAGAGGGGTTAGGGTTTTCTCTCTTCTTCCCTCTCTTCTCTCCAACGTGTTTCACACAAGAATGGGGAGGGGGGAGGGGGGCTGCTGAATGGCCTTACTTAGGCCATATATATGTTGGGTCTTGGGCCCACTTGGGCCCGGTTCACTTGTTTTAGTCCGTTGGCCTAACTTTGGGCCAAAACCTTTAATATTAGAGTTTTAAATCATATTTTAAATATTTCTATCTTCTCAAATTATAAATTCTTATTTTTTAAAATTATTCACTTCTAATTGATTTTCTCAACCACAGTACCGGACAGATTGCAGCCGGTACTACCGGTCAAATTTCCAGTATGCATTATTATTCAGAGAATTGTTTTCCGACTCAGAAAAATTCACTGAGTCCAAATATCATATTTAAATTATCAAATTTTGATTGCTAAATTTTCTAACCATATTCGCTCCTATTTAATTTATAATTTAATTAATTACGGTTTGACCAGGTTTTACAGTATTCACTTATTCGGGTTCTAATTACATGGATATAACAATTTAATGAAGAGACAATGAACTCTATTTTACTGAGAGATAGTTGGATTTACTCATATATTACCAATATAACAGAATTTGAATAAAGTTAGTTTTTTTAGGAGGAGTTTGATTTTTTATTGAATAATTGCTTTCAAGAAGTTTTATAGGCCAAGTTCAAATTCCATCCCTTCCATACTTTCTTAGTCTGCCCAAAATTTTTTGAAGTAGAACATATAATGAGATTGAATTTTCTCAATTTATATTCAATTTTGCTAAAATTATGTCAAGTTTAGAGATGTAATTTCAAAATAATGCTGACGTGACACATTTTGGTGTTAATATACATACCTCTCTCTTCTCAAATTATTTTAAGAAAGTATCTTTTTTATAATTATATGAAAATTAGCATTTAATGAATAATTATACTAGTTGTCAATTATATATAATTATTATATTCTATAACAAGTATCATTCTGGCACGAAAAATACTGACGTGGCACATTCTGGTGCCAGTATACTTACCTCTGTCTTCTAAACTTATTTTTGAAAAAGATATTTTTTTTATAATTATATGAAATCAGCATTTATTAAATAATTATACTAATTATTAATCATTCTATTATACTAAT
>NC_029786.2:21797335-21832745 GCF_000816755.2 Arachis ipaensis | reverse complement strand
CTAATTATTAATCATTCTAATTATCAATCATTATAATATAATTTTTAATCAAACATAACTAGACATAAATATGATCTAAATGTTAATAGCTTTGTTAATATTCACTTTAATGCATGTGTGTATCATATAGTATCAAATTGATATTGATATCAATAATTAATTTTTATAATTAATTTCATGTTACTAAAGGTTATATATAGTATTTTTTGTGATTTATGAGTTTAGGTTTAAGAGCCAAAATATTTTGTTTAATTTTTTAATTTGTTATTATTTCTTGAGTACTTCATAGAATAAGAATTTATTCTTCGTTTTTCATCGAAGTTGATTCTTTTAAGGTACAAGTTATAATTTTTTATGATTTTTTTATGTGGCCATTTTATTAGTATTTTTTTTGATAATTTGATAATTGTTCTTACTCAAACTTATTTTTTTCGTTTAATATTACAGTGCGATTATCCTTTACTGCAATTGTTTATAATGCATCACATCCATCAAATACCACCTCGAATTATATTCACTGATTCGAGTTCCAATTACATATATGTAAGAGTTCAACAAAGAGGTAGTGAACTCTATTTTACTAAAGGATGGTTGGATCTACTCATATATTCTAATGAAATATGAGTAAAGTTAGTTTTCTTAGGAAGAGCTCGATTTTTTATTGAGCAATTATATCTAATGAGCTTTATAGGCCAAATTTAGATTCCATTCCCTCTATGCTTTCTACTACGTCTGCCGAAAAATCTTTGAAGTGGAGCATATAGTGAGATTGAGTTTTCTCAATTTAGCTTTAGTTTTGTTAGAATTGTATCAGTCTTGGAGTTACAATTTCAAAAATTGGTATTAAATTTAAATTTTTCTTCTTTTAAACCTTTCGTAATAAAAATAATTTTATAACATATTGCACTTTTTTTTCAGGAATTATTGACCTTATGGTGCGTTAATACAATGCCACTAATGGAAATAAAGGTCAATTTAATTTTTCAGTGTGGCTATTCTATATCTTATCGCATTACATAGATAACGAATGATGAAGTTTATTTAAGAGAATGGTATGAATTTGCACAGATATTAAATGTTCAAGCTGATGGTATTATTTTAGTTGGTTATCGTTACGAAAATGATTCTAATCTATATGTATCTAAGGTTTAGAATATTTTAAATATTATTTAAATAATTTGATTCTAATATTAGCATTTGATTAGATTAGTTTTAGAAAAGTTTGAATCATTGCCTCAATATTACGATAATTATTTTTGGATATGTTATTTTTAAATTTTTAAAATAAAATTTCTTTTGTTTTTTGATTTATAAATTTATTTTTATTTTTATTTGCTCTCAGTATAATTAAAAAAAATAAAATAGTTGAGTTAAAAATTTGACAATCATTATCATCATTATCATTATATTATTCTGTAAAATCTGAGAAATTAGTAAATAATTAGCTAATAAACTAATTATTAATCTAAGAAATTAGGAAAGGAAACTTTATAGTTTAGTGTAGTAGAGCTAATTAAAACAAGAATTTTGACACTAATTTTAAAGAATTTGGCTCAAGATTGAGTCGAACCGGACAAACTGGGCCCGTATTGGGCCCAAGACCCAATTCAACCCTTTATATATATGAAGAGCATGGATCTTCTTTCACAACCAAAGAGGGAAACACGCTGGGAAAAGGGGGGAGCAAGGGGGAGGGAGACCAAAACCCTTATTCAATTTCAATTTGCCATAACTTTTGATCCGGAGTTTCAATCGCTGCATCGTTTGTGGTCACGCGTTCACCGCGACAAGCTCTACAAGACCCATCTAACAATTTCATAGGTAAGCCTCATTCTTATTCTCATCTGTTCATCCCTCAATTTCAAAAATTAATGAGTGCATGTGTTGAGATTTGGTTAAATCTTGATGTTTAGGATCATATTGACCTTAAGAATGTGCTAGGTCTTGCTTCGATCTTCCATTGGTAAGGTGAGAAACATTTAATCCTTTTCAATTTACCTAATTAGTGAACTCGATGATAATTTTAGTGTTATTTTGTGAAATTATTCTGAATTGTGTATTTTGAAAACAAATTGGTAGAGTTGGAGACTTGATATTGGATTTTGGGGAGTCGAAAACCCGTTTGGTGTGACCTTGGAAGCTTGGGTTTCGTGGAACGGTGACAAATGGTGAGGTTCCGGATTTTATGAGGAATCGGCCAAGGTATGATTTTGGTTTCTTGTATACAATATGTATGGTATCGTAAAAACTTAGGCTAGATTACTATAGGATAAGTTGAATATGTGTTTGGATCATGTTTAATGATTTTAGTTGTCAATATATGTTAAAATGATGAGGTATGGTCAGATTAATGATTCATTGATGTGAGTGTGGTTGGTGTTGGTAAGATGGATTGATGAATGATGATTTTGATGCTAATGGATGAGGATTTTGAATGTGAACATATGAATGTTAACAAATTGATAATTGTGTTTGTATATTTGACAATTCATGGAATGAAATGGTTCAAATTGAGGCATGGTTGGTTGTGATTGAATATGGAGTTGAGTTGGGTGTGTTTAGAGTTATTTTTTAAATATAGAACTCTGGTTTAGATAAAAGAAATTGGTGAAATAGAGGACTAATGGGAGCACTAATGGGTTGTCATGGACGAAATAGAGTTAATAGGTGACGCGAATCATGGGGTTTAGGAGCGTTAGAAGTTATGGAGTTAGTTCCGGAATCTTTATTCGTGCCAATATAATTTGATGTTATCTCTTTCGTTGATTACTTGCATTGGAATCCTTTGTTCCAAACATGCTCCTTGGAATATGTTTCGAATGCTTTCCAACTGTACATTATCGTTCTTGTATACCTTTGCTTGCTTGTAAATCTAATTGCTTACCTGACTCTTGACGAGAGGACTTTTGCTAGTAAAGAATTTTGCAAATAAAGTAATCACGTTGTAAGTATAGTTTCTAAACCAACAGAAAATCCTTTCGTACAAAAACTTTGGTTGTCACTTAAGCAAACCCAATAAAATTTATAACCGAGTATTTAAATCTCGGGTTGTCTCTCAAGGAATTGCAGGGAAGTGTGTTTATTATTAGTTATGAGAAAATATATTTTTGGGTTTTTGAAAGGTTTGAACAAGGAATTTAAATGGCAAGAAAATAAATTAATAACTAGAAAAACTCTTGGCAAGGTATGAGAACTGGAAATCCCATACTAGTTATCCTTATCAATTGTGATGAGAATTGTTTATTGCTCCCACTTAGTTAACCCTTACTAAATAAAGGAAAGTCAAGTAGACTAATCAATTTGATTCCTCAAGTCCTAGTTAATTCCTATGGAAAGACTAGCTTTAGAGGGATCCAAATCAATCAGCAAATTCCAATTTTCAATCAGCACCGAGTTTGATAACTCAAGTATCACCACTTACTCAACCAAAGCCAAAAGAGAAAAATCCAAATTATTTATATCATAAATGGAAGAAAACAATCATAAATCTGAAATACCTCAAATTATATTAAATAAAGAAAATTAAATCTAACATGAAGTTCATAAATCAAATTGGGAAAATAAACAAACTAAAGTGATAGAATAAATAAAAGTAGAAGTGAAATCAAATTAAAGGAACATTGAACCTAGAATTGAAAAGACGAAGAAATCGTAATCCTAAAACCTAAGAGAGAGGAGAGAGCCTCTCTCTCTAAAAACTACATCTAAACCTAAAATTGTGTGTATTGAATGAATGATGATTGAATGATGAATGGATGGATTTCCCCACTTTATAGCCTCTAATATGTGTTTTCTAGGCCAAAAATTGGGTCAGAAACAGCCCAGAAATCGCCCCCAGCAATTTCTGGTACGTCCAGCACGCGGCAAAGTCACGCGTACGCGTCGTCCACGTGTATGCGTGGATTGAATTTTCTCCAGGTCACACATATGCGTGATCCACGCGTGTGTGTCACTTATCTTCGAGGCAGATATGGCAAATTATATATCATTGCGAATCCCCGGATTTTAGCTTTCCAACGCAACTAGAACTGCTTCATTTGGACTTCTATAGCTCAAGTTATGGTCGATTTAGTACCAAGAGGTCAGGCTGGACAACTTTAGCAGTTCCTTCAGTTTCTTGTGTTCCTTCCACTTTTGCATGCTTCCTTTCCATCCTCTAAGCCATTCCTACCCTATAAACCTTGAAATCACTTAACACACATATCAAGGAATCGAATGGTAATAAGAGAGGATCAAACATAGCAAATTTAAGGTGCAAAGAAGCATGTTTTCAATCATAGCACAAAATTAGGAAGGAATTGTAAAATCATGCAAATCATATGAATAAGTCAGTAAAGAGTTGATAAAAACCACTCAAATTAGCACAGGATAAACCATGAAATAGTGGTTTATCAAACTCCCCACACTTAAACATTAGCATGTCCTCATGCTAAGCTCAAGAGAAGCTATAAGAGAGTAAAGAGGAATGGTAAAACTTATGAAATACAACCTATCTGTATGAATGTAACTAAATGCAGAATGCTTTTTCCTACTTGGTTAAAAGTAAACAAATTTTCCAAGACAAACATAAATCAGATTCCACTAATTCAAATCATTTAGTAAAGACAAGTAGACTTGTAAGAAGACAGCTCATGAAAGCAGGGAGCATAGAATCAAGCATTGAACCCTCACTGGTAGTGTATATGCACTCAAATCTCTCAAGTGTCTAAGGTTAATTTACTCTATTCTTCTCTAGTCATGCTTTCTAAAATTTTGTTCTTCATCTAACTAATCAACAAATATTTAATATACCAATGCAAACATCATGAGATCTTTTCAAGGTTGTAATGGGGCTAAGGTAAGGGTGAGGATACATGTATGGCCAAGTGAGCTAAAATATCAATCTTTGATTATCCTAAGCTTTCACCTAACACACATACACATTCTATGTAACTCTAAATTCATGCCTAGCTACCCATAATTTTCACTTTTGCATCACATACTCATGCATCAACTTTTCTTTAATTTTGTCACATATGCAATGATCTTTTATTAAACTTAGCATTGGGGTAATTTTGTCCCCTTATTTATTTATTTATATTATATATATTTTTTTTCTTTCTCTTTTTTTTTCTTTTTCTCTTTCTTTTATTTATTTATTTATTTATTTATTTTTTTGATTAAAAATATAAAAGTAAACATAACATATCAATGCACATGGATTTTTCTGGTTTCACATGAGTATGCACCCAAATTTCCAATATTTTGGTTAATAAAACATAATGCCTTTTTCAGCAACCCAAGTTCCCACAATTCCCCACACTTAATTGATACACAATCTTTATCTTAAGCTAACCAAAGATTCAATTGGGGTAATTAATTATTTTTCTGCTTAAGGCTAGTGATGTGGTAAAATATAGAACAAATGGGGATTAAAAGGCTCAAAGTGGTGAACAAAGGTAATTGTAAAGATAGGCTATTCGGGATAAGTGAGCTAATAGCAATTAATGGCCTCAATCATATATATGCATGAATATACTAAACAATGGACATATAGAAGGGAACAAAGCAAAGATTGCAATCATAGAGAAAAAAATACACAAGAATAAAATATTATGGTTAAATAATGTAACCATGTAATTAGGCTCAAATCTCACAGGTTTGTGTATTCTTAGCTATAATTCATGTTCCAATTTACAGTCTTCAAACAAGTTTAACATAAATTTTTCAATTTAAATTAGTGAAATACTATAAAAATTTCTTGAAAAAGAAAATATAACTTCAACCAAGTAGTAACTAAATGCATAAAATCAAAGAAACATGCAATTAAACATGCAAATGCAACAATGAACTAACAAATAAAGTAAAATATTAGTGCTGAGAAGAAAATAACTAACCCATGAAGATCGGTATCGACCTCCCCACACTTAAAGATTGCACCATCCTCGGTGCATGCTCAGATGTGCAAGTGGACGGGTGGCTCCAACTGACGCTTTTCTCTCCAAAGAATGTGCAGATGTTCTTGTCTGTTGCCCCATGTAAACGTCTTCCGGTTCTCTTCCTGGTGGCCATCCTGAAAGAAGAGAAAAGGGAAGAAAAGTAACCCAAAAATAAAGATAGAAAACAAATAAAATATGGTTGGGTTAATGCCAAATAATGAGGGTCTTAATTACATGGTAACTACAACATGCAAGTGAGAAAATAGTAGAAGCAGATGGCATATCAATAGTGCAAGAATTGCAACAATGGGGGAGAGAGATTGGGTAATAAAAGATAGTGTAAGTGCATAGCAATGCAAATGGAATACAAGTATCATAAAAGATTAGCATTGACTTATGAATAATAATACCCAGTAATATAAAACAAGTCATGAAGCACCAGAATAATTCAAGAAAAGATGCAACAGTTGAATAAGAAAATTTAACACCAATGGAAAAATAAAAACATGCACAAAATTAGAATACAATGAATGAAAGTATGCAAATAAATTAAGTAAAATAGAATGGAAAAGAATAGGGATGAGAAGTTGAAGAGATGAAGAAGAAGAAAGTAAGAAAGGAGGAAGAAAGAATAAGAAGGGAGAGAAGATAGAAGAAAAGAAATTAGGATTGGGAAAGAAAAGATAAGTAAAGTGGGCGTTGCAGGGTTCTGGTGATGCGGCGCTGTCGACGCGTACGCGTGACTGATGCGTACGCGTGGGGCGCGCAATTGAGAAGGCGACGCGAGAGCGTCGCGCACGCGTACGCGTGACCGTGTTTGTGATACTCGCGCGAAACCAACCTCGCGCACGCACAACTTTCTGTTCACTCAATGTTGTGGCCCAACTTTGCATATGACGCGTGCGCGTCAGGCACGCGCACACGTGATCGCTCAAAAACTAAAAACGACGCGCACACGTCAGGGACGCGTACGCGTGGGTGATTTTGTGCCTCTAGCACAGTGCCAGCACCAGGCCATCACAACTTTCAGCCAATACACCTTTTACGTCGATTTTTCAGGGCCACGTGTGCGCGTCATTGACGCGCACGCATGAAATGCCAAAATCTCAAATGTCGCGTAAGTGTCAGGTACGCATACGCGTGATGTTGCTTGTGCGATTGGTGTGCTTTCATACCATGGTGGGTTGTCTCCCACCTAGAACTTTTAGTTAAAGTCCTTAAGTTGGACATTTGGTGTGCTCCTTGTCATGGTGGCTTGTGCTTGAACTCGTCTTGAAACTTCCACTAATGCTTGGACTTCCAATAAGCTCTATCAATACCAGGTAAATTTCTCAAGCTTTGATGGAGTTCTTCACAAGCTTTGAGCTCCCAAATTTGATCCTCATATATTCTCGGATCCCAAATCTTGTTTCTACACCCGTCTTCAAGTGGATCATGATGATTCCATCCGGGTGGTAAGCAATCTGAATTCTTACTAAGGCATCCAAACAACTTTCCAGACCCATTCATTCGAGCACTACACCAACCCTTGCATTTAGATTTTGAGCTCCCAACCACAATGAGCCTAGGATTGTGTTGCCAACCACTAACCATCTCCCTCTTACTCTTAAGGCCACAAAGAGCTCTAAGCTGACCATCTGTCTCAAGTAGCCCATATTCAAGTGGGAAGGTAAAGGTTAAGGATAAGTGCTTTACCCACTTGAATGTTGTATTGGATGGTAATGGCTTTGGGGGAGAGATCTCTAACAACTTTGGCAAGGTGATTTCCAGCTCCATTCCCTTGAGCTCTTCCTTGACAACTTCCACCTCTTTACAAGCTTCTTCAGTTTCAACTTCGTCCTCTTGGTAGCTTTCCTTTAATTCAATCTCTTCTTTATTGCTCACCAAGGGTATGAGAGGTTGTGCTTCTTCTTCTTTAATCTCCATCTCTTGATCAACCTCTTCAGAGTCCTCCACCAGGATATACCTTGGAGGTTGTACACCCTCCTCACAATCAACATCAAGCATCTTGGAAGGAGGCTCTATGACTGGACTTTCCCATGAAGGTTCAGCATCTCCTAAGTCTGCCATCGCTTCTTCCTCTTCAATAATTGCTGCTTTGTCCAGTTGTTTTATTATAAAATCGTACTCCTCCTTGATGATTTCCTTTCCATGACAACTCCCTTCAACTACTTCTTCATCTTCAAAGGTCTCTCATATCTCCACATTTTGGGCCTCCTTTTGCTCTAAGGCAAAATCAGACTCCTCCTTGATGTCTTCCTACACTAATTCTTCAACCACTCCTTCGACTTCAAGGGTCTCTACTACCTCCACTTGTAGGGCCTCCTCAAGCTTCTTATGAAGTATGAATTTGTTAAGATGATCCCTTTTCTCTTGTTCCTTGTCAATAGCATAACTGGGATCATCTTACTCTTGGATTGATGGATGTGGGTGCTCTTCCATGGAGGGTGGTGATGGGATGGGAAGATCATTATGTGGTTGAAAAGGAAGCGCACTAGAGCTTGAGGGTTGAATATTGGAGGTAGAGGGTTGGTTCATGCGGGATATAAGATTTTGGAGTGTTGAGGTGAGACCAATGATGTTAGAGATGAGTGTGTTATTATCCAATGGAGGTTGGGGTGGATAGGAGGGTTCATTTGTTGGGAGAAAGGGCTCATAATACAGAGGTGGTTCTTCTTAATAAGGATATGGAGATGGTGAATATTGAGGTGGTGGTTCTGGGTGTGGTTCATATGGAGGTGAATGGTGAAAAGGGGCTTGTGAGTGTGGTGGTTCAAAGTTATGTTGAGGAGGGGGCTCATAGGCATATGGTGGGGCTTGTTGGTAACTACAAGGGGGTCCACCATATTTATCATCTTGGTACGCTCCCTGGAATGGCTCTTGACCATAGTAGTTTGGTGGAGGTTGATTGTCACGAAAGGGTTCACCATAACTATTGTCTTGGTATGCATCACAGAATGGTTGTTGGTTATAGCGCATTGGAGGGGGTTGTTGCCAAGAGGGTTGATCAAATCCTTGTGGCTCCTCCCATCTTTGATTCTTCCAACCTTGATGCCTATTCTCATTATAGCTTCCATTCCTTACAACAACATTGGAACCAAACTTGAAATCAGAGGGGTGAGAATTCATAGTAGCTAAAGAAAATAAAAACTAATAAAAATTAATGAAAATAAACTCCTAAAACTAGAAATACTAACAAAGAAATGAAAAGAAAAATTATTTACAATAACCAATAATAAGGCACACGTTTGTAATTCCCCGGCAACGGCGCCATTTTGACGAGAGAACTTTTGCTAGTAAAGAATTTTGCAAATAAAGTAATCACGTTGTAAGTATAGTTTCTAAACCAACAAAAAATCCTTTCGTACAAAAACTTTGGTTGTCACTTAAGCAAACCCAATAAAATTTATAACCGAGTATTTAAACCTCGGGTCGTCTCTCAAAAAATTGCAGGGAAGCATGTTTATTATTAGTTATGAGAAAATATATTTTTGGGTTTTTGAAAGGTTTGAACAAGGAATTTAAATGGCAAGAAAATAAATTAATAACTAGAAAAACTCTTGGCAAGGTATGAGAACTGGAAATCCCATCCTAGTTATCCTTATCAATTGTGATGAGAATTGTTTATTGCTCCCACTTAGTTAACCCTTACTAAATAAAGGAAAGTCAAGTGGACTAATCAATTTGATTCCTCAAGTCCTAGTCAACTCCTATGGAAAGACTAGCTTTAGAGGGATCCAAATCAATCAGCAAATTCCAATTTTCAATCAGCACCGAGTTTGATAACTCAAGTATCACCACTTACTCAACCAAAGCCAAAAGAGAAAAATCCAAGTTATTTATATCATAAATGGAAGAAAACAATAATAAATCTGAAATACCTCAAATTATATTAAATAAAGAAAATTAAATCTAACATGAAGTTCATAAATCAAATTGGGAAAATAAACAAACTAAAGTGATAGAATAAATAAAAGTAGAAGTGAAATCAAATTAAAAGAACATTGAACCTGGAATTGAAAAGACGAAGAAATCCTAATCCTAAAATCTAAGAGAGAGGAGAGAGCCTCTCTCTCTCTAAAAACTACATCTAAACCTAAAATTGTGTGTATTGAATGATGAATGGATGAATTCTCCCACTTTATAGCCTCTAATATGTGTTTTTTGGGCCAAAAACTGGGTCAGAAACAGCGCAGAAATTGCCCCAGCAATTTCTGATACGTCCAGCACGCGGCAAAGTCACGCGTACGCGTGGATTGAATTTTCTCCAGGTCACGTGTACGCGTGATCCACGTGTGCACGTCACTTATCTTTGGAGAAGCTATGGCAAATTATATATTGTTGCGAAGCCTTGGATGTTAGCTTTCAAACGCAACTAAGACCGCCTTATTTGGACCTCTGTAGCTCAAGTTATGGTCGATTTAGTACCAAGAGATTAGGCTGGACAGCTTTAGCAGTTCCTTCAGTTTCTTGTATTCCTTCCACTTTTGCATGCTTCCTTTCCATCCTCTAAGCCATTCCTACCCTATAAACCTTGAAATCACTTAACACACATATCAAGGCATCGAATGGTAATAAGAGAGGATTAAACATAGCAAATTTAAGGTCCAAAGAAGCATGTTTTCAATCATAGCACAAAATTAGGAAGGAATTGTAAAATCATGCAAATCATATGAATAAGTGAGTAAAGAGTTGATAAAAATCACTCAAATTAGCACAAGATAAACCATGAAATAGTGATTTATCAACTCTTTTCGAATATTTATTCTCAACTATGCCTATACTTATGTTCATAGATTCTGTTTTCTTTGATTTGAGTTTGAACTTATTTTATTATAACAATTTTTGAGAACGAAAATTTTTATAAGTGGGGTAGGATGTAAGACCCTGTTATTGATTTAAAGCTTTAGTGATTTAAAAACAATGAGAATTTTATATGTGCTAATTTGAATAATTAGATTTTGAATTTTATTTTATAATTTTAAAGAAAATTAATTTGATTATATCTAATTATTGAATTAGAGTCTTTATTTGAAAAATAAATTATAAGTTGATAATTAAATAGTATTTTCATAGATATTATTTGATTTCAAATTATTACTTTATTACCCTAATTTTATTAAAAATACCTATACTAGCCCTAGCTCTTTTTCCCAATCAAAACCCTAATTCCCAAATTGGAAACCCTAACCCTTCTACCCCACTGCCTTACCGCCACTCACCTCACCCTTCACCCCCTTTCACTCATGACACGCACACACAACCCAACCCACAGCTCACACACTCAACATAAACAGCACTCACTACAAGCACACACACACACAAAGAAGAGAGGAAGAGGAACGGAGAAGAGAGATTGCTGACGGGAGAGGGAGATCCCGCAGCTCGCTGCCGCTGCACTGCTCAGGGTTGTCGCATCGCCGTCACCGGGATGAGGGGAGGCTGCCGCTGCTATCTGCGAAGTCATATTCATCACGGATCAGAACTGAGGTAAGAGAGAGGACTGCAATGGAGGAAGTAATCGCGCCGCCCAGTCGCCGTCCGTGGGTAGTCGTCGCCGGCGTTGTTGCGAGTAGGAGAGAGCCCGCGTCGGAGGAGAAGAGCCATCGCGTTCTGCCACCGCTGAGGGACCAGTCTCCGTTAGAACTGTCACTGCTGTTGTATTCCGTCACCACTGCCACGCCGTGACCCCGTCGCCACCACCGAAGGGCGAAGAAGAGAGGAAGAGGAACGGAAAAGAGAGATTGATGACGGGAGAGGGAGACCCCGCAGCTCGCCGCCACCGCACTGCTCAGAGTTGTCGCATCGCCGTCGCTAGGATGAGGGGAGGCCGCCGTTGATGTCCACGAAGTCATCTTCATCATGGATCAGAACTGAGGCGAGAGAGGACCGCGATGGAGAAAGGAATCACGCCGCCCAGTCGCCGTCCGTGAGGAGTCGTCGCCGGCGTTGTCACGAAAAGGAGAGAGTCTGCGTTGAGGGAGAAGAGCTGTCGCGTTTTGCCACCGCTGAGGAACCAGTTGCCATTAGAACCGTCACTGCTGTTGTGTTCCGTCACCGACGCCACGCCGTGACCCCGTCGCCACCACCGAAGGCTCTAGCGCTGCCGCTGCTACTATAGCCGCCATCATCTATTGCATGTGTGAAAGGAGAGAGGAGCCTTGAGAACAAGGAAAGGAGTCGTGTGAGGCTTGTGCCGAGAGGTAGAGGGCTGTTTAGCCGCCACCGCTGCTGCCATGGTCACCGTTGCGGTTTCAAAAAAAAGTGGATGCAGTCGAAGTACCTCTGATATAGTCTAGATCCCTTCCTCTAATTTGCTCTGTTTCCATTCTTGCTCTGCTGCTATATCAGTTGTTACCTATTCTCATTTTATTTCGTTTCAGCCCCTATAGCTATGATTATTGATAATGTTGCTGCTGTTGCTACTGTTGGTTCTAACCCGTTGCTGCTGTGAATTTAGAATAAGAGGGTTTGTCACGTTTAAATTCTGCGGTTTCGACTAATTGAGGTAGGAGATTTTATTTTAAAGTTAACAGTTTTCAATTTAAGAATGCCCAAAAGGCTTATTGAATAATCGCAAATGATTTATAAGTGTTTAGTATGACAAGTTGATGAGGATTGGTTGAATTGTGGTTGTGGATGGTGTTTAATTTGGTGTTATTTGTTAAATTGTAATATGAATTAAGTTTTATGAATTGAGTTTAGATTGACGTTATGATTGTTACTGAAATTTCTAGTCATGTCAATTTCTCGGTTTGGTTGTTGATATGAAATTTATTTGATGATAGTGGGCTTTGTTGCAAGCTGGTTTGGGAAATCGTTGTTAACTAAGATACTAGCTTGATTGGATATTATTGTATTGAATGTTAAAGTGAAATGTTGGTTACTAAACTGAAATAAAGTAAATTGATTATTGAGAATTATGCTGTATTGATGTTTGTGGAATCAGGCTAGTGAATTGTTGAGAAAATGAGGGAGCCGGAGGGTGGTGAAGTCTAACTTTTAAGAGGATGTTTTGTCCGAATTTTTGTAACAAGTATACGAAAAAGGTGATTTTGTTTTGAAAACCTTATTTAAATATGTATTTACATTAAGAAACGAATTTTGTATTAAAAATCTGATTTACAGACTTATTTTGAGAAATGATTTTGAGATTGAACTTGGTTAGTGGTGCACGAAATTGTAAATCACACTTTTCACAACTCGTACCACTAACCAACAAGTGCACTGGGTCGTCCAAGTAATACCTTACGTGAGTAAGGGTCGATCCCACGGAGATTGTCGGCTTGAAGCAAGCTATGGTTATTTTGTAACTCTTAGTCAGAAAATTAGTAATAAAAATGATTGGGTTTATAAAGAGTAAATAACATAAAATAAATAATACTTGTTATTCAGTAATGGAGAACAGGTTGAGGTTTTGGAGATACTCTGTCTTCTGAATCTCTGCTTTCCTACTGTCTTCTTCTTCACGCACGCAAGGCTCCTTCCATGGCAAGCTGTATGTTGGAGGATCATCGTTGTCAATGGCTACCATCCGTCCTCTCAGTGAAAATGGTCCAAATGCGCTGTCATCGCACGGCTAATCATCTGTCGGTTCTTACTCATGTTGGAATAGGATCCATTGATCCTTTTGCGTCTGTCACTACGCCCAACACTCGCGAGTTTGAAGCTCGTCACAGTCATCCCTTCCCAAATTCTACTCAGAATACCACAGACAAAGTTTAGACTTTCCGGATCTCAGGAATGGCCGCCAATAATTCTAGCTTATACCACGAAGGTTCTAATCTTAGATTAGAAACCCAAGAGATATGCACTCAAGCTATTGCAGATAGAACGGAGGTGGTTGTCAGGCACGCATTCATATGTGAGAATGATGATGAGTGTCACGGATCATCACATTCATCAGGTTGAAGTGCGAGTGAATATCTTAGAATAGAAACAAGCGTGATTGAATGAAAAACGGTAGTAATTACATTAATTCATCGAGACACAGCAGAGCTCCTCACCCCCAACCATGGGGTTTAGAGACTCATGCCGTAGAAAATACAAGTTTTGATGTAAAATGTCATAAGGTACATAGTAAGTCTCTAAAAGTTATTTTTATACTAAACTAGTAGCTAGGGTTACAGAAAATAAGTAACTAAGTGCAGATAGTGCAGAAATCCACTTCCGGGGCCCACTTGGTGTGTGCTTGAGCTGAGGATTGAGCTTTACACGTGTATAGGCTTCTCTTGGAGTTAAACGCCAGGTTGCAGCCTGTTTGTGGCGTTTAACTCTGGTTTGTAACCTGTTTCTGGCGTTTAACTTCAGAATAGGACAGGAAGTTGGCGTTTGAACGCCAGTTTGCGTCATCAAAACTCGGGCAAAGTATGAACTATTATATATTGCTGGAAAGCCCTGGATGTCTACTTTCCAAAGAAATTAAGAGCGCGCCAATTGGGTTTTTGTATCTCCAAAAAATCCATTTCGAGTGCAGGGAGGTCAGAATCCAACAGCATATGCAGTCCTTTTTCAGCCTCTGAATCAGATTTTTGCTCAGGTCCCTCAATTTCAGCCAGAAAATACCTGAAATCATAGAAAAATACACAAACTCATAGTAAAGTCTAGAAATGTGAATTTTGCATAAAAACTAATAAAAATATAGTAAAAACTAACTAAATCATACTAAAAACTACCTATAAACAATGCCAAAAAGCGTATAAATTATCCGCTCATCACAACACCAAACTTAAATTGTTGCTTGTCCCCACGCAACTGAAAATCAAATAGGATAAAAGAAAGAGAATATACTATAAATTCCAAAATATCAATGAAACTTAGCTCCAATTAGATGAGTGGGACTAGTAGCTTTTTGCCTCTGAACAGTTTTGGCAACTCACTTTATCCTTTGAAGTTCAGAATGGTTGGCATCTATAGGAACTCAGAATCCAGATAGTGTTATTGATTCTCCTAGTTCAGTATGTTGATTCTTGAACACAGCTACTTTATGAGTCTTGGCCGTGGCCCTAAGCACTTTGTTTTCTAGTATTACCACCGGATACATAAATGCCACAAACACATAACTGGGTGAACCTTTTTAGATTGTGACTCAGCTTTGCTAGAGTCTCCAATTAGGGGTGTCCAGGGTTCTTAAGCACACTCTTTTTGCTTTGGATCACGACTTTAACTGCTCAGTCTCAAGCTTTTCACTTGACACCTTCACGCCACAAGCACATGGTTAGGGACAGCTTGGTTTAGCCGCTTAGGCCGGGATTTTATTCCTTTGGGCCCTCCTATCCATTAATGCTCAAAGCCTTGGATCCTTTTTATTACTCTTGCCTTTTGGTTTAAAGGGTTACTGGCTTTTTGTTCTTTCCTTTTGGTTTAAAGAGCTATTGGCTTTTTCTGCTTGCTTTTCCTTTTTCTTTCTTTTATTTTTTTTCGCAAGCTTTGTTCTTCACTGCTTTTTCTTGCTTCAAGAATCAATTTTATGATTTTTCAGATTATCAATAACATTTCTCCTTTTTCGTTTATTCTTTCAAGAGCCAACAATTTTAACATTCATAAACAACAAATTCAAAAGATATATGCACTATTCAAGCATTTATTCAGAAAGCAGAAAGTATTGTCACCACATCAAAATAATTAAACTAATCTCAAGGATGAATTCGAAATTCATGTACTTCTTGTTCTTTTGTAATTAAAGCATTTTTTATTTAAGAAAGGTGATGGATTCATAGGAAATTCATAGCTTTAAGACATAGACACTTGAACATTAATGATCATGTAATAAAGACACAAACATGAATGAACATAGAGCATAGTAAACGAAAAACAGAAAAATAAAGAATAAGGAAATTAAAGAACGGGTCCACCTTAGTGATGGCAACTAGTTCTTCCTCTTGAAGATCTTATGGAGTGCTTTAGCTCCTCAGTGTCTCTTCCTTGCCTTTGTTGCTCCTCCCTCATAGCTCTTTGATGTTCTCGAATTTCATGAAGGAGGAAAGAATGCTCTTGGTGCTCCACCCTTAGTTGTCCCATGTTAGAACTCAATTCTCCTAGGGAGGTGTTAATTTGCTCCCAATAGTTTTGTGGAGGAAAGTCCATCCCTTGAGGCATCTCAGGGATTTCATGATGAGGAATTTTCTCATGCTCTTGTTGAGGTCCATGAGTGGGCTCTCTTGTTTGCTTTATCCTTTTCTTAGTGATGGGTTTGTGAGATGAATCTCTCCATCTCCCATGACTCGGATGTGGAAGCAATTCTCTTCCATTTCCTCTTTCTAGAGGTTTCTCTGGCCTTTGGTGCCATTAATCGTTATGGAAAAACAAAAAGCAATGCTTTTACCACACCAAACTTAAAAGGTTTGCTCGTCCTCGAGCAAAAGAAGAAAGAAAGTAGTAGAAGAAACTCTATTTAGGCATGCAAAATGCCCATAGAGTGCAATCCTGGCGTTAAACGCCAGGTTGCTGCTTGTTTCTGGTGTTTAGCGCCAGCTTTTCTCCCTTTATTGGCGTTTAACACCAAGTTGGTGCTTGTTTCTGGTGTTAAACACCAGACTGTAGCTTGTTTCTGGCGTTTAACGCCAGCTTGATGCTTCTTTCTGGCGTTAAACGCCAGTCTGATGCTTCTTACTGGCGTTTAAACGCTAGTAAGCTCTTCCTCCAGGGTGAGCTATTTTTAATACTGTTTTTGATTTTGCTTTGATTTTTGTGACTCCACATGATCATCATCCTAAAGAAAATATAAAATAAAAATGGAAAACAGAAAATTAACATAGATAAGTAAAAATTGGGTTGCCTCCCAATAAGCGCTTCTTTATTGTCTTTAGCTGGACCTTACTGAGCTTTTAATCTAGTCTCAACTTTGAGCATTCTTGCTCAATATTGCCTTCAAGATAATGCTTGACTCTCTGTCTATTAACAATGAACTTCTTATTAGAATCAATGTCTTGAAGCTCCACATAGCCATATGGTGACACACTTGTAATCACATATGGTCCCCTCCACTGGCACTTCAGTTTCCCGGGGAATAATCTGAGCCTAGAGTTAAACAGCAGAACCTTTTGTCCTGGTTCAAAGACTTTGGATGACAGTTTCTTATCATGCCATCTTTTTGCTTTCTCCTTGTAAATTTTTGCATTTTCGAAAGCATTGAGTCTGAATTCCTCTAGCTCGTTTAACTGGAGAAATATCTTCTCTCCAGCTAACTTAGCATCCAGGTTTAGGAATCTGGTTGCCCAATAGGCCTTATGCTCCAGTTCCACAGGCAGATGACAGGCCTTGCCATACAGAAGTTGGTATGGAGAGGTTCCTATAGGAGTCTTGAATGCTATTCTGTATGCCCACAGAGCATCATCCAAGCTTTTTGCCCAATCCCTTCTACGGGTAATTACAGTCCGTTCCAGGATTCTTTTTAGTTCTCTATTAGAGACTTCAGCTTGCCCATTTATCTGTGGATGATATGGAGTTGCTACTTTGTGGCTAATTCCATATCGGACCATAGTAGAGTAAAGCTGTTTATTGCAAAAATGAGTGCCCCATCACTGATTAGTGCTCTAGGGACACCAAACCTGCTGAAGATATGTTTCTGGAGGAACTTCAACACTGTCTTAGTATCATTAGTGGGTGTTGCAATTGCCTCTACTCATTTAGATACATAGTCTACTGCCACCAGAATATATGTGTTTGAGTATGATGGTGGAAAAGGCCCCATGAAGTCAATACCCCAAACATCAAACAACTCAATCTCCAAGATCCCTTGTTGAGGCATGGCATAACCATGAGGCAAATTACCAGCTCTCTAGCAACTGTCACAGTTACGTAAGAACTCTCGGAAGTCTCTATAGAGAGTAGGCCAGTAGAAGCCATATTGGAGAACCTTGGTGGTTGTTCGCTCACCTCCGAAATGGCCTCCATATTGTGATCCATGGCAATGCCATAAGATCTTCTGTGCCTCTTCCTTGGCACACATCTACGAATTATTCCGTCTGCACATCTCTTAAAGAGATATGGTTCATCCCATAAGTAGTACTTTGCATCAGAAATCAATTTCTTTATTTGCTGCCTGTTGTACTCTTTGGGTATGAATCTTACAGCTTTATAGTTTTCAATGTCTGCAAACCATGGTGCCTCCTGAATGGCAAACAATTGCTCATCTGGAAAGGTTTCAGAGATCTCAATAGAGGGGGAGGACGCCCCTTCTACTGGTTCTATGCGGGACAGATGATCAGCCACTTGGTTCTCTGTCCCTTTTTTGTCTCTTATTTCTATATCAAACTCTTGCAGAAGCAACACCCATCTTATGAGCCTGGGTTTTGAATCCTGCTTTGTAAGTAGATATTTAAGAGCAGAATGGTCAGTGTACACAATCACTTTTGATCCTACTAAGTATGATCTAAACTTGTCAATGGCATAAACCACTGCAAGCAACTCTTTTTCTGTGGTTGTGTAATTTTTCTGTGCATCATTTAAAACACGGCTAGCATAATAAATGACATGCAGAAGCTTGTTATGCCTCTGTCCCAATAATGCACCAATGGCATGGTCACTGGCATCACACATTAGTTCGAATGGTAATGTCCAGTCTGGTGTAGAAATAACTGGTGTTGTGACCAGCTTAGCTTTTAGAGTTTCAAACGCCTGCAGACACCCTGTGTCAAACACAAATGGCGTGTCAGCAGCTAGCAGATTGCTCAGAGGTTTTGCAATTTTTGAAAAATCCTTTATAAACCTCCTATAGAATCATGCATGCCCCAGAAAGCTTTTGATTGCCTTAACATTGGCAGGTGGTGGTAATTTTTCAATTACTTCCACTTTAGCTTGATCCACCTCTATTCCCTTGTTTGAAATTTTATGCCCAAGAACAATTCCTTCAGTCACCATAAAGTGACATATTTCCCAGTTTAAAACTAGGTTGGTCTCTTGGCATCTTTTCAGAACAAGTGCTAAATGGTCAAGGCAGGAGCTGAATGAGTCTCCAAATACTGAAAAGTCATCCATGAAGACTTAGGATGGTGGTAATGGTTTGAGCTCAGGTTTAGGAGGTTTCTTCTCTTCCTGAGGAATTTTTAGAGGCTCTTTTATTTCCTCTGATTCCTCCAGATCAGGCTGAACATCTTTAAAGATGTCTTCTAGCTCTGATTCGAGACTTTCAACCATGTTGATCTCCTCTACCAGAGAGTCAATAATATCAACACGCATGCAGTTTTTTGATGTGTCTGGATGCTTCATTGCCTCAACAGCATTCAACCTGAACTCATCCTCATTGACTCTCAAGGTTGATGAGTGGATAATTTATACGCTTTTTGGCATTGTTTTCTAGTAGTTTTTAGTATAATTTAGTTAGTTTTTACTATGTTTTTATTAGTTTTTATGCAAAAATCACATTTCTGGACTTTACTATGAGTTTGTGCATTTTTCTGTGATTTCAGGTATTTTCTGGCTGAAATTGAGGGACCTGAGCAAAAATCTGATTCAGAGGCTGAAAAATGACTGCAGATGCTGTTGGATTCTGACCTCCCTACACTCGAAATGGATTTTCTGGAGCTAAAGAAACTCAATTGGTGCGCTCTTAATTGCGTTGGAAAGTAGACATTCAGGGCTTTCCAGAAATATATAATAGTTCATACTTTGTCCAAGTTTTGATGACGCAAACTAGCGTTCAAACGCCAACTTCCCGCCCTATTCTGAAGTTAAACACCAAAAAAATAGGTTACAAACCAGAGTTAAACGCTAGAAACAGGCTGCAACTTGGTGTTTAACTCCAAGAGAAGTCTCTACACGTGAAGGCTTCATTACTTAGCCCAAGCACACACCAAGTGGGCCCTGGAAGTGGATTTCTGCACTATCTGCACTTAGTTACTTATTTTCTGTAACCATAGCTACTAGTTTAGTATAAAAACTACTTTTAGAGATTTATTTTGTACCGAATGACATTTCGCATCTGAATTTTGTATTCTCTACGGTATGAGTCTCTAAACTCCATGGTTGGGGGTGAGGAGCTCTGCTGTGTCTCAATGGATTAATGCAATTACTTCTATTTTCTATTCAATCACGCTTGTTCCTATTCTAAGATAATCGCTCGTACTTAACCATGATGAATGTGATGATCCGTGACACTCATCACCATTCTCAACCTATGATGCGTTCCTGACAACCACTTCCGTTCTACCTTAGATTGAGTGTGTATCTCTTTGATTCCTGGTTCACGTGTTTGATTGCATCTCCTAACAATAGAGCATTCGAATCCGTGAGATCAGAGTCTTCGTGGTATAAGCTAGAATTATTGGCGGCCATTCTTAAGATCCGGAAAGTTTAAACCTTGTCTGTGGTATTCTGAGTAGGATATGTGATGGGATGACTGTGACGTGCTTCAAACTCACGAGTGCTGGGCGTAGTGACAGACGCAAAAGGATCAATGGATCCTATTCCAACATGAGTGAGAATCGACAGATGATTAGCCGTGCGGTGACAACGCATTTGGACCATTTTCACTGAGAGGACGGATGGTAGCCATTGACAACGATGATCCACCAACATACAGCTTGCCATGGAAGGAGCCTTGCGTGCGTGAAGAAGAAGACAGTAGAAAAACAGAGATTCAGAAGACAGAGCATCTCCAAATTCTCAAGCTGTTTTCCATTACTGCATAACAAGTATTATTTAATTTATGCTATTTACTCTTCATAAATACAATCACTCTTATCATTAATCTCCTGACTAAGATTTACAAAATAACCATAGCCTGCTTCAAGCCAACAATCTCCGTGGGATCGACCCTTACTCACGTAAGGTATTACTTGGACGACCCAGTGCACTTGCTGGTTAGTTGTGCGAAGTTGTGAAAAGTGTGATTTACAATTTCATGCACCAAAGGTCACTTCCCCTTTTTGGACATTAAAGAGGGTTCGTCCAGTTGCTCGGAAGGGTCTTCCTAGAATGAGAGTTGCACTCTTGTGCTCCTCCATCTCCAGCACTACAAAGTTAGTGGGAAAGAAAAATGGCCCAACCTTGACAATCATGTCCTCAATTATGCCTGATGGGTATTTAATGGAGCCATCAGCAAGTTGAAGACATATTCGGGTTGGTTTGACCTCTTCAGTCAAGCCAAGCTTTCTGATAGTGGATGCAGGAATTAGATTGATACTTGCCCCAAAGTCACATAGGGCTGTCTTGGTACAAGTACACTCTAATGTGCATGGTATCATAAAGCTTCCGGGATCCTTAAGCTTTTCTGGTAAGCTTGTTAGGATGACTGCACTGCATTTTTCAGTGAGAAAAACTTTTTCTGTTTCTCTCCAATCCTTCTTATGACTTAAGATCTCTTTCATGAACTTAGCATAAGAGGGTATTTGCTCAAGTGCCTCTACAAACGGAATCTTTATTTCAAGAGTCCTGAGATAGTCTGCAAAGCGAGAAAATTGTTTATCCTGTTCTGCTTGGCGGAGTTTCTGAGGATAAGGCATTTTGGCTTTATATTCTTCAACCTTAGTTGCTGCAGGTTTATTTCCTACAGAGACAGGTTGAGAAGCCTTCTTGAGGGAGTTATTATCAGCACTTGCAGGTGTCTGATCCCGCATTGGCGTTTGAACGCCAGGATTGGATGTGGATTGGGCGTTTAATGCCAGATTCCTACCCTTTTCTGGCGTTTGAACGCCAGAACTGGACATGGATTGGGCGTTTAACGCCAGTTTTTCACCCTTTTCTGGCGTTTGAACACCAGACTTATTCCTCTCTGGGCTCTTACTGTCCTTAGAGGGATTTTGGGTAGCAGGTTGCTCATCCTCTGTCAGTTGTTCTTTTCTTGGCTTTCTGCTGCTTTGAGTTGAGATATTTAATATTTTTTCACTTCTTAATTGAACTGCTTGGCACTCCTCTGTTATCTATTTTGATAACTGCTATTTTTTGTCCAATTCAATTGTGATTCCATATCCTTGTTTGCAATTTTGTTTTCTTGTAGCATCTCCTTAAATTCTGCTAACTGCCTTGTTATAGAAGATAGTTGCTGATTGAGTTCAGCAACTTGTTCCTAAGGACTAAAGTCAGTTGATACTGCCTTAGCTTTTTCTTTCATGGAGGACTCATTACTTATGTACAAATGCTGATTTCTAGCAACTATATCGATAAGCTCTTGAGCCTCTTCAATAGTCTTTCTCATGTGTATAGATCCACCAACTGAGTGGTCTAGAGATATCTGAGCTTTTTCTGTAAGCCCGTAGTAGATGTCTAACTGCACCCACTCTGAAAATATTTCAGAGGGGTATTTCCTTAGCATCCCTCTGTACCTCTCCCAGGCGTTATAAAGAGATTCATCATCCTCTTGTTTAAAGCCTTGGATGTCCAGCCTTAGCTGTATCATCCTTTTTGGAGGGAAATATTGATTCAGGAATTTGTCTAATAACTGTTTCCATGTTCTTATGCTTGCTGTAGGTTGGTTATTTAACCACCTCTTAGCTTGATCTTTTACAGCAAATGGAAACAGTAATAATCTGTAGACATCCTGATCCACTTCTTTATCACGTACTGTGTCAGCAATTTGTAAAAATTGTGCCAGAAACTCAGTAGGTTCTTCCTGTGGAAGACGGGAATACTGGCAATTTTGCTGCACCATGACAATGAGCTGAGAATTTAGCTCAAAACTACTTGCTTTGATGGGAAGTATACAGATGCTACTCCCATATGCAACAGTAATGGGGTTAGCATATGACCCAGAGTCCTTCTGGACTGTTCATTTCCACTTATGTCCATGATGGAGAAAAGGGAATTGAAATGAATTGCAAATAAAATATACTTTTGTTTTTATTTTATTTAGGTAGAAACAAACCGAATAATTAAAAATAAATAAAAATAATAAGATAAAATAAAATAATTAGAAATTAAAATATAAATTTCGAAAACTAAGAGAAAAATAAATTTGAAAACTAAAATAATTACTTAATTAAGAAGATTTGAAAAACTTTGGATATGATTTTTGAAAAAGATTTTGAATTTTTAAATTTCAAAACTAAGATAAGATAGAATAAAAAGTTTTAAAATAAGAATCTGAATTTTTTTAAGGAAAAATTCGAAACTTAATTAAAATAAAGAGAAAAGATATTTTTGAATTTAATGAAGAAAGAGAAAAATAGTAAAAATGACACCAAACTTAAATTTTTAGATCAAAACAAAGAAAACAAACAGGAAAGCTTTGAATATCACAATGAACACTAAGAACAAATTTTAAAAAAAAATTAGAAAACAGAAACACAAAGGACACCAAACTTAAAAATTTTTATATTTTGAGCACTGATAATTCGAAAAAAATGAAAGAAAAATAAAATCGTGCAATTGACACCAAACTTAGATTATGAAACTAAACTCAAACAGAAGACTAAATTATAAAGTTATTGGTTTTTGAAAATTTTCGAAAATAACTTAGAAAAATAAAATAAGGATTTTAAAATTTTAACCAAAAACAATAATAGAAGACTCTAAACCAAAAAGAAAAAATTTTTCCTAATCTAAGCAACAAAATAAACCGTCAGTTGTTCAAACTCGAACAATCCCCGGCAACGGCGCCAAAAACTTGGTGCACGAAATTGTAAATCACACTTTTCACAACTCGTACCACTAACCAGCAAGTGCACTGGGTCGTCCAAGTAATACCTTACGTGAGTAAGGGTGGATCTCACGGAGATTGTCGGCTTGAAGCAAGCTATGGTTATTTTGTAACTTTTAGTCAGGAAATTAGTAATAAAAATGATTGGGTTTATGAAGAGTAAATAACATAAAATAAATAATACTTGTTATACAGTAATGGAGAACAGGTTGCGGTTTTGGAGATGCTCTGTCTTTTGAATATCTACTTTCCTACTGTCTTCTTCTTCACGCACGCAAGGCTCCTTCCATGGCAAGCTGTATGTTGGAGGATCACCATTGTCACTAGCTACCGTCCATTCTCTCAGTAAAAATGGTCCAAATGCGCTGTCACTGCACGGCTAATCATCTGTCGGTTCTCACTCATGTTGGAATAGGATCCATTGATCCTTTTGCATCTGTCACTACGCCCAACACTCGCGAGTTTGAAGCTCGTCACAGTCATCCCTTCCCAGATCCTACTCGGAATACCACAGACAAGGTTTAGACTTTCCGGATCTCAGGAATGGCTGCCAATAATTCTAGCTTATACCACGAAAGTTCTAATCTTAGATTAGAAACCCAAGAGATATGCACTCAAGCTATTGCAGATAGAACGGAGGTGGTTGTCAGGCACGCGTTCATAGGTGAGAATAATGATGAGTGTCACGGATCATCACATTCATCAGGTTAAAGTGCGAGTGAATATCTTAGAATAGATACAAGCGAGATTGAATGAAAAACGGTAGTAATTACATTAATTCATCGAGACACAGCAGAGCTCCTCATCCCCAACCATGGGGTTTAGAGACTCATGCCGTAGAAAATACAAGTTTTGATGTAAAATGTCATAAGGTACATAGTAAGTCTCTAAAAGTTATTTTTATACTAAACTAGTAGCTAGGGTTACAGAAAATAAGTAACTAAGTGCAGATAGTGCAGAAATCCTCTTCCGAGGCCCACTTGGTGTGTGCTTAGGCTAAGCATTGAGCTTTGCATGTGTAGAGACTTCTCTTGAAGTTAAACGCCAGGTTGCAGCCTGTTTGTGGCGTTTAACTCTGGTTTGTAACCTGTTTTTGGCGTTTAACTTCAGAATAGGGCAGGAAGTTGGCATTTGAACGCCAGTTTGCATCATCAAAAATCGGGCAAAGTATGGACTATTATTCATTGCTGGAAAGTCCTGAATGTCTACTTTCCAACGCAATTAAGAGTGTGCCAATTGGGTTTCTGTAGCTCCATAAAATCTATTTAGAGTGCAGGGAGGTCAGAATCCAGCAGCATCTGCAGTCCTTTTTCAGCCTCTGAATCAGATTTTTGCTCAAGTCCCTCAATTTTAGCCAGAAAATACCTGAAATCACAGAAAAACACACAAACTCATAGTAAAGTCCAGAAATATTAATTTTTCATAAAAACTAATAAAAACATAGTAAAAACTAACTAAATCATACAAAAAACTACCTAAAAATAATACCAAAAAGCATATAAATTATCCGCTCATCAGTTAGCTTTCAGATTTATAAAATGATTTGGCATTGGATTTAGATTGTCTAATTTACCAAGAATGGTCTTTGAGGATAGAAAACGATTTGGTTAGGACCCTTGAAGGGTGGCAAAGCCTGGATTTTAAGCGAAATGCCGCCAAAATTTTTATAAAATTTGGGATTTTATTTGAAATGCTATTTTAAAATATTTGGTTTTGGAAAGTCAAATTACTTGAGACTTATTTAGTTGGGAAAAGAGTTTTTTTTCAATTCGATTTATTAAGAAAAGTATAGTGTTTTAAACTCAATCTTTTGAGAACGGATTTTGCTTTAAGTTATGTTCTGAGTTCAGTTTGATAAGAAAGAAAAGAAGAATGAAAAGTAAAGAAAAGAAAGATAATTAAAGAGATTGTTTGCCACAAAAGAGTAGAGGTGACATTGTTTGGGCCTTAGTGCCAAATGTAAAGTGGGGACGCCCACACACTGAGAACTGTTTTCCACATGTACGCTTATTGATTTGGAAAATCACACTGTATGCGGCCTAGCCATACGACTTAAAGTTACACTGTATGCAGCCTAGCCGTATGACTTATAAGCACACTGTATGCATCTGAATAGCCATATCTGGGACTTGTGCCCGGGTAATGTCGAGAGCGGGTAGGCAACCGACACATGAGCTCATGGCCTCCATTAGGAATAGACATGCATGATGTTGTTTGCACATTTGTATTTGGTTGTGTTTGCTTGTATTACTTCTCTGTGATTGTGCTGTTTAACCTGTTTGTATGTTGGTTTGGATCTCTTATTTGTGCTGTTAGTTCATAGATGTATTGAGGTAAAATGTTGTGGTTGAGAAATGATTATGTGGCTGAGAGATGGTTATTATGACTACTTTTGTGATTAAAATCTAGTTTGAGTTTAGGAATTTAGAGAAAAGTAATTAATTTTCTAAAATAAAACTAAAAGCATTTTTAGGGATTTAATAAAAAGAGTTTTGTTGAGTAAAGTTAATTATCTAGTTTTGTGTGAAGATGGCTCAAGATTCAGCTAAATCTCAGTAGCCAGGAAAAATATTTGCAATGATGACTGAAGATGCTTGTACTCGAACTCCCTGACCCAAGGTCAGTATTGTGTCAAAATCGCTTCCTAACTACACTTTACAATTCTGTTGCATTGCATTCTTTTATTTCTTTAACTGCTATACGTGAATTGGGACGAGATGAGGAAACAGAACATACTTGAGGACAAAATTTTCTTTTAGAGGGTAGGATGTAACAACTCTAATTTTTGCATTAACGTGAGTTTTTTTCTAAAATAATATTTTAAAGCGATTAGTTTTATTTTGACAAGCCAATTCAAACCCCGAAATAAAATAGATGGTAATATAATTTTATTATTATCTTATTTATCTATTTTACTTGCTCTAATTATAATGGA
Organism: Arachis ipaensis; assembly: GCF_000816755.2. NCBI lineage: Eukaryota > Viridiplantae > Streptophyta > Magnoliopsida > Fabales > Fabaceae > Arachis > Arachis ipaensis. The sequence goes on along the minus strand of NC_029786.2, from coordinate 21,806,317 downwards.
ACTTAGATAATAATATTAATATTATTATCAAGTTCGACTTTTGCTGATAAAATTAATAATTGGTATTTTTTGATAAGTTTAAAGTTGCTAATGTTTCATCAAATATCTTTTAATTTTTAAATTACTAATGTCATTTATATTAGTAACTTATATATAGTAATCCCCATGTATTATTACTTGTGTTTTAATAGATATACATTGGTAATTATCCGTTTAAGATAGTTATAACTTGAACTGCCCCAAATCATGACACCTAAACCCCCCTATGTCACCTTTCCCCTAAACCATCATCATTAGTACCTAATTAGCCATGAAAATGTTCATTTGCAAGAAAAAAGAAAAGAGAACAGAGAGTGAGAAAGGAAGAAACCGTGAAACCCCCGAATCTTTGGCGTTCGATTTCTTGAAATCCCTAACTCCAATAAAAAAATCCATGCATGTTCATATCTTCCTCCTCTTCACATTGAAGCCACTTTTGTTCGGAAGAAGTCGACAGTGAAGCTATTGTCCCTCCATGCAGGTTCGGCCAAGTGAGCACAGAGGTGGAGTAGCCAATCTTTAATGTTTTCTTCTCAGATTTCTCGGTCAAAAAGTTTATCTGGTACTTTGGTTATGAGGACAGTTGTAACACCCTAACTATCAGAATGTCATGCTTCCGGCTACGCCACTCTTTAGTGTTACAGAGACTTCATATATTTAATAATAAAATAGGACCTTTAACTCGAAATCGTTTCGCTGTTTTCTTAAAAAAATGGAAATATTTTTTCTTGAAAACAAACAAGAAAATACATATATATACAAAACTTCTTACTCAAGCAACTTACAAATATTAATACATACATGTCCTTATAGTCATGACTCCTATCCTCTTACAAGAATATAATAATGAAGGCGAGAAAAATCTATAACAAATGTATATAAACAGAAATAGCATATCTAAGAACTTAACAAAAATTCTGCAAGCTTCCTCGTCCGTCTTGAAAAGGAAAAGTCTGTAGGGGGTGAGAACGTCATCCTCGAAGGTTCTCAGTAGAGGCTTTTTAAGAATTGTCATAAAAAGATATTTTAAATAAAACTATTTTTAATTTCACTAATCAGTTCATTATCCAAATTTAAAATTTATATTTTTATTATAAAGAATTTCACGCAAAATAACATTTTATACATTTCACCGCTTACTAAGAAACCATTTTAACCAAAACTTACCACTGATCCAACCAACCACGGCCTTTGGTCCAAAGCAAATCAACTCAGCCTCTGGCCTAAATTAAATTAGCTCAGCCTTCGGCCCAAATTAAATCAAATCACCATCAAAACTAAGTTTAGCGGTTTCACTAAGGAAACAAAGAAAAAAAAAAGGTAAAGGCTTATCATATATATATATGACCGAAGATCAAATAAGCGTGACACATAAGCATCCATTTCCTATTAAACTTTATCATTCAGTTTCAATACTCATTGTATGCAAAGAGAAAGAGTGACCGAGACAGAAAGATAGAGAACCGTAATCCCACCGGAATTCTGGCTTAAAGTTCTTGCGATCCGTAATTCCAATAAAAAATTTAATCTGATAAAAGTATTTGTGTCTTCTTTCTCTATACGTTAGTATTATTTTTGTTCGGTAGAAGTTGATGGTGACATAGTTTCAATTCCCCTCGAGTTCGGCCAATTGGAGTTCTAGGAGGCTGATGAGCGGATAATTTATACGCTTTTTGGCATTGTTTTTAGGTAGTTTTTAGTATGATTTAGTTAGTTTTTATTATGTTTTTATTAGTTTTTTTGCAAAATTCACATTTCTGGACTTTACTATGAGTTTGTGTGTTTTTCTGTGATTTCAGGTATTTTCTGGCTGAAATTGAGGGACCTGAGCAAAAATCTAATTCAGAGGCTGAAAAAGGACTATAGATGCTGTTGGATTCTGATCTCCCTGCACTCGAAATGGATTTTCTGGAGCTATAGAAACCCAATTGGCGCGCTCTCAATTGCGTTGGAAAGTAGACATCCAGGACTTTTCAGCAATATATAATAGTCCATACTTTGCCCGAGTTTTGACGACGCAAACTTGCGTTCAAACGCCAACTTCCTGCCCTATTCTGAAGTTAAACGCCAGAAACAGGTTACAAACCAGAGTTAAACGCCACAAACAGGCTGCAACCTGGCGTTTAACTCCAAGAGAAGCCTCTACACATGTAAAGCTCAATGCTCAGCCCAAGCACACACCAAGTGGGCCCCAGAAGTGGATTTCTGCACTATCTGCACTTAGTTACTTATTTTCTGTAACCCTAGCTACTAGTTTAGTATAAAAACAACTTTTAGAGACTTACTATCTACCTCATAACATTTTTTACATCAGAACTTGTATTTTCTATGGCATGAGTCTCTAAACCCCATGGTTGGGGGGGTGGAGCTCTGCTGTGTCTCGATGAATTAATGCAATTACTACTATTTTCCATTCAATCACGCTTATTTCCATTCTAAGATATTCACTCGTACTTCAACATGATGAATGTGATGATCCGTGACACTCATCACCATTCTCAACCTATGAACACGTGCCTGACAACCACTTCCATTCTACCTTAGATTGAGTGTGTATCTCTTTGGTTCCTGGTTCACGTGTTTGATTGCATCTCCTGACAACAGAGCACTCAAATCCGTGAGATCAGAGTCTTCGTGGTATAAGCTGGAATCAATTGGCAGCATTCTTGAGATCCGGAAAGTCTAAACCTTGTCTGTGGTATTCCGAGTAGGATCCGGGATGGGATGACTGTGACGAGCTTCAAACTCGTGAGTGTTGGGCATAGTGACAGACGCAAAAGGATCAATGGATCCTATTCCAACATGAGTGAGAACCGACAGATGTTAGCCGTGCGGTGACAGCACATTTGGACCATTTTCACTGAGAGGACGGATGGTAGCCATTGACAACGGTGATCCACCAACATATAGCTTGCCATGGAAGGAGCCTTGCGTGCGTGAAGAAGAAGACAGTAGGAAACCAGAGATTTAGAAGACAGAGCATCTCCAAAACCTCAACATGTTCTCCATTACTGCATAACAAGTATTATTTAATTTATGTTATTTATTTTTCATAAATACAATCACTCTTATCATTAATCTCCTGACTAAGATTTACAAAATAACCATAGCTTGCTTCAAGCCGACAATCTCCGTGGGATCGACCCTTACTCACGTAAGGTATTACTTGGACGACCCAGTGCACTTGCTGGTTAGTTGTGCAGAGTTGTGAAAAGTGTAATCACAATTTCGTGCACCAGAGGCACAGACGATTTCTGACGTTTTCCTCTTCAGCAGCTCAATCAAAAAGTTTTTTTGGAATTTTCGTTGATTTTGAATTCGTACGGAGGTAGAGTTTTGTTCATTTTAATATGAATTAAATATATTCTTAATGTGTGATTGTTGGTTTGATGATTATTGCTTGAACTTGAGTGATTTTGTGCTTGAAATTCTGTTGAATCTCGTTGATTTTGATGCTTTAAAGTTCGGCCATTATAGATCCGATAAGGATTGAACTATTTTTGGTATATTTGAGGGCTGTTGTTAAGTTTGAATATTGAAAAAATTGATAAAATTTGGTAGTTGAAAGATTAAAATTAAAAGCTGTGAAAAATTCGTAACCGAAAAAGGATTTAAAATTAAGGATATATTTTGAAAGATCACAAGAGAAGGTTGTATTTTTTAAAAGAATAGTTGTCATCAACACAAATATTATTTTTTTAAATATGAAAATGTAATTTGATAAAAGATCGGGGTTAAATTTATAATTATATAAGTTTTCGGGTATTTTGGCAATAAATAAATTACAGGAATAATTTAAAATTATTCATTTATATTAAAATAAATTATTATTATAATTAGTATTTATCAAATATATTACCTCGTAAGAATATCATAATGTGTATTATTGATGAGAAAGCAAGCAAGCAGAGTAATCTTAAAAGCTTTAGAGAATGCAGACTTAATTAAAGCATTTTATAATTCTTTTTTATAAGACACTTAGGAAAAGATGAGGGAAGAATGTGAAGTTGAGTTATGATAAAGAATTAAAAGATTGAAGAAAAGAAGTAAGAAAACAAAAGAGAAAGATGAGAAAGAAAAGAAAAGAAAAAGAACAAGAAGAGAATGATATATTAAATAAAAGGATCTCTTCCACAGAAGAGCAGAGTGCAAAAACTAGAAGATTCTAATGAACGTCAGCCACAGTAGAGCAGATAAAAAAGAAGATTAATTAAAGGAATCTCTGCTGCAGTAGAGTAGAGAGCAAAGATTAAAAAGAAATTGAATGTTGTTGGGCCTTAGTGCAAAGTGTCTAGTGAGGACGGCGATACGTAACGCTCACTGGAGACCGAAAGAAAGGTTCCCTCAATAGGACGGCGATGCGTAACGCTCATAGAGGGGACTAATAAACCACTATTCTATGGTTTATCTTGTGCTAATTTGAGTGGTTTTCATCAACTCTTTACTCACTTATTCATATAAATTGCACGGTTTTACATTTTCCTTCCTAATTTTGTTCTATAATTGGAAACTTGCTTCCCAAGCCTTTAAATTACCAAAAATTAATTCTCCTTTATACCATTCGATGCAGTGATATGTGTGTTACGTATTTCCAGGGTTTATAGGGCAGGAATAGCTTAGAGGATGGAGAGAAAGCATGCAAAAGTGGAAGGAATACAAGAAATTGAAGGAATTGCTAAGCTGTCCCGCCTGACCTCTTCGCACTCAAACGGTCATAACTTGAGTTACAGAGGTCCAAATGAAGCAGTTCCAGTTGTGTTGGAAAGCTAACATCCGGGGCTTCGAAATGATATATAATATGCCATAGTTTCCCTGACGATAAGTGACGCGCACGCGTGAATCCATGCGCACACGTGGTTCTGCAGAAAATCAGCGACCTGTACGGACCAGATTTCGTCCCCAGTGATTTCTGGGCTGTTTCTGCCCCAGTTCTTGACCCAAAAAATACAGATTAGAGGCTATAAAGTAGGTAAATGTATCCATTCATAAAGACAACATTCATTCACATAATTTTAGGTTTTAGATGTAGTTTTTAGAGAGAGAGGGGCTCTCTCCTCTCTCTTAGGTTTTAGGATTAGGATTTCTCTTAATTTTAGGATTGCCTCTCAATTCCAGGTTCAATCTTCCTTTACTTTAATTTTTCTTCTACTTTTATTTATTCTATTATTTTATTTTAGTTTGTTAATATTGGTTTATGAACTCTATGTTAGAATTGATTTCTTTATTTAATATAATTTGAGGTATTTCAGATTTATTATTGCTTCCTTCTATGATATAAATAATTTAGATTTTCTCCCTTTGATTTGGTTGAGTAATTGGTGATACTTGAGTTGTCAAACTCAGCGGTTGATTGAAAATTGGAAATTGCTGATTGATTTGGATCCCTCTAAAGCTAGTCTTTCCATAGGAGTTGACTAGGACTTGAGGAATCAAGTTGATTAGTCCACTTGACTTTCCTTTATTTAGTAAGGGTTAACTAAGTGGGAGCAAAATTCAATTCTCATCTCACCTGATAAGGATAACTAGGATGTGATTTCCAGTTCTTATACCTTGCACTGGTATTCATGATAATTAATTTACTTCCTTGCCATTTAAATTACTTGTTCCCTATTTCAAAAATCCAAAAATATACCTTTTTCCATAACCAATAATAAATCATACTTCCCTGCAATTCTTTGAGAAGACGACCCGAGGTTTAAATACTTCGGTTATAAATTTTATTGGGTTTTGTTACTTGTGACAACCAAACTTTTGTACGAAAGGATTCTCTGTTGGTTTAGAAACTATACTTACAACGCGATTATATTTGTGAAATTCTTTACTAGCAGAAATTCGATCGTCAGGGACGTTGGCTGAGATAAGGACGACGGCACGAAACACTTATCTCAGGACTAGTGTCGAAAAATCGGGCAACAAACCGACACATGAGCTCATGGCCTGTATAGGACTAGACATGCATCATACTTGTTTGCGCATATTTGTTTGTGAATGTGTTTTCTATGATTGTGTGTGCTTATGATTGGATTCTATGTTCTGTAATTGCTGAGTTGTATTATACTTTGTTGACTGTTGTTATTGACTGAGAACATAATAAAACGAACTTAATTTCTAACCCCGACCCTACTAAGAACTCTCCAGTTTTTACCCCTTCCTTCTTCCCCTTCAGACGAAAACAGGACCCACAACAGGATATGAAGGTGAAAGAAATCTCGTCTTTTAGCTGCAATGATCGATCAGGGACAGTAAGAGTTGGTAGCATATTTTGAGTGGCTCCTTCAGCTTAGCTTGGAGATATCGGGTTAGCCTCTCACTTTTGGATAGATCCACTGAGAGATTAGGAGTTGTTCAGACTGGCTAGGTTAGTTCGGGTTCCAGATTAGGGGCTTCCTTTATGGGCCAGAAAGTGGAGCATTATATGTATGTATGTATGTATGTATGTATGTATGTATGTATGTATATATGTATGTATGTATGTATGTATGTATGTATATATAGTAATAAGCGGTATAAGTTAGTACACTGACTTGACTTCTGTATGACTCTTGTTTATAATGTTTGTGATGTACATTATTCTACTTATCTTACTTGCTGCTTTACTCAATTGTTTCTTGCAATTCTGTGTGTGAATGTTTAAGCTTTCTGAGACCCGCTATTTTCGTACCAAGATTTTCATGTATAAAAGAGAAAATTTTCAAGAAAAATCGATCTCGTGCTAACACGATTACAGGCTTAATAATAAGTAATAGTTATGTTTGGGAAGGCAAACTAGTAGTGCTCGGTTTTCAGTATGATCATGACGTACTGGAAATTAGGTTGTTACAGGCCATAACGAGATTCGATTATATGTTGGGTCGGAGTTTGAAATTAATTATGTTATGAGATATTAATTGAGGTTTGAAATTCTTTTAACTAAAGAAGTGAACATTCAATTTTTGGATAATTAATTATTAATGTTTTGAATAGATTCATAAGACAAGTAATAATCATTGCAGTTGAAATCAATTTTTTTCTTATATGTATTCTCTTATAACAATTCTTAAAAACCTTCTACTGAGAACCTGCGAGAAAAATATTCTCACTCCCTATAGATTTTCTTTTTCAAGACGGATAAAGAATTTAAGGAATTCCTTCTACGTATCTGATAGTGTTGTATATTATTGTATATATATTATAATTTTTTCTCGTCTTTATTATTATATATTTGTAAAAGGGATAGGAGTTGTAATGATATGTTACTAAAAATTTTTAAAATATTATTTATAAATTATAATTTATTATTTGTTTAAGTTGTTACTTTTTAAATTTAAAAAAATCTTTTCTCTAAACCGAATACAAATATGAAGACTTTTTGCTGACATGGCACTAATATATTGAATTTTAAAATTATTTGCTTAAATGTCGTTATTAAAATTTTTTGTAATTTTATTTATAAATTAATAGATTATTTGGTTAGATTGTTAGATAATAATAAAGATTTAGTTTTTGAGTTTATTAGCAAGGTAGTTAGATATTTAAATCTTAATATTATTAAACTAATTTAAAAAAATTAATAAATTATTTGGTTAGGTTGTTAGATATCAATAAGGATTTAGTTTTCAAGTTTATTTAGCAAGGTAGTTAGATATTTAAATCTTAATATTATTGAACTAATTTAAACAAAGTTATTTATAAATTATTTATAAATTATTTTAAAATTAAGACGGTTGTTTAATAATGAAATCAACAATTTCAAAGTAATAACAAAATAATAAGAATGAAGTAGTAGTAAGAAACAAGTTCAAAAACAAAATAATAAGAGTTTAAAATTGAAAATGGAAATAAAACGTCCTTTTAAAACAAAACAATAAGAGATATTGAATTTAAAAGAAGTTGTTACCTTTTAAATTTAAGTTATTTGTTTAAGGTGTTTTACTTATATTGTTATTTTTTAAATTTGCTTAGTTTGTTATTTTTTTAAATTTTAAGTTATTATTTTTTAATTTTAACATATTTGCTCATAAATTAAAATTAAAAAAAATCAAAAAATACATGCCTCGGTTAAGAGGACCTTGTGTCTCGATTCATGAATTTACTAAGAGAAGTTGACGATGGATAATCAATTATTATTTTTTAAATATAAACACTTACACATAATAGATGAGTAAAATAAAATCTATGGATTTTAATAGAGTAAAGTACTAAATTGGTCCCCTTACATTTAGGCATAATCCTGTTTTAGTCCTTAAGGTTTAAAGTGTCCTATTTGAATCCAAAAAAAGTTTCATTTAGCTTCAATTTAGTCCCATCGTGAGGTCAAAGTTAAATAACTGGTTAACTGTCGATGCATCAATACATTTATTTATCATTCTCCTTAGTTTTATGGAAAATATTTTATTTAAATTATAAAAAAATGATAAATAAAAGTATTGATGCATCCACGATTAATTTTATGCCTCTGAAACTTGTATTTATTCTCCAGATTATTGACCTTGTTCTTATACTATTGTTATGTAAGATATTTCGTTAATTATTTAACTTTGACCTCACGGTGGGACTACATTGAAACTAAATAAAAGTTTTTTGAATTCAAATAGGACACTTTAAACTTTAAGGACTAAAATAGGATTATGCCGAAACGTAGGAGACTAATTTAGTACTTTACCCATTTTAATATTAACTTCGTTGTAAATTTATTTATTTGGATTTGTTTCAAGATTTTATTCTATATATTCGAATTTATTTGTTTTAATATTTTATATTTAAATTGTTATTTTAACTTTATTTTGTTATAAAAAATTTTATAATATTAAATTTTTTTTTGTACTTAAAGGATTTCAATTTGTTAAAAAAAATATTTTTGCTGAAAATAAATATCTCTTCAATCTTTTTATTTAAAATATTGTTATTGATATGTTAATATTAAAAATATAAAAAATAAACATACTTTAAAAAAATACTTTACGT
>NC_029786.2:21791579-21796713 GCF_000816755.2 Arachis ipaensis | reverse complement strand
ATGATGAAATATTTTATAAAATTAATACTATAATTTTAGTAATTTATAAATAATAAAAATTATATATATATATATATTAATTTGAGTAATTGATATTTTTAATTTAAAAATAATATTTAGTTAATAGTTTATTATCGAGCTAGATATTCACCGATATGAGTAAATATTGGTACTTTTCGGTGAACTTAGCTTTGCTAATGCTTCATCGTATATCTTTTATTATTATGTTACTAATGTCATTTATATTAGTAAGTCATATATATTATTACTTGTGTTTTAATATATCAAGTTTTCATAGTTATCCTTTTAAGATATTTATAACTTAAATCGTTGACTCAGCAGTTTAAGAACATGACATGTGTCTCTTAATGTGACACATACTCCTATAACACATATAATCACATTAATCTCATCCTTCCCTTCATTTTGACCGAAGCCAAGAAAGGAAAAGAGAGAGAGCACGAAAAATTCCATGGAAGCCAGGCCACAAACCTTCCACAAACCTTCGGCGTTCGATTTCTTGAGATCCGTAACTCCAATAAAAAATCTAATCCGATAAAAGTGTTCGTATCTTCTTCCTCTTTACGTTGACGTTACTTTTGTTCAGTAGAAGTTGATGGTGAAATAGCTCCATTTTTCTTGAGTTCGGCCAATTAGAGTTCTAGGAGACACAGACGATTTCTAACGTTTTCTTCTTCAGCAACTCAGTCAGAAAGTTTCTCCGGAGTTTTCGTTGTTGTAATTTCTATATAGAAGGAGGATTTGGTAACTTTATAATCATTAAATATGAATTTTATGAGTAAATATTGATTTGATTGATTATTGTTGAGTTTGATTGAGTTTTATATTGAATTATTGTTGAATTATTGTTGTTTGCTTGAGATTTTAGGTCAGCCATGTATAAACGGCCAGTTGGGATGTTTTGGTGATTTTTGGGCTGAAATATCATTGAGAATAAAATATAAATTGGTGAGGTGTGATGACTGAGATTTACTTTTCAGAGATACATCGGCCGATTCAGGAGATGGTCGCACCTGTAAGACAGAGTATCGATACAATACATTAGCCAGAGAGAGCCTTGTAAGACTCCAGATTTTCGAAAATTAAATAATTATCTATTTATGAGTTATTATATTTGTTGAGTTTTGCTTTTAAGAAAATTATTTTTAGCAAAAATAATTAAATAGAATTTTATGATTATTAAAGTTTAATTTAATTATTTTTTTTAACAAGAAAGCTCAACACAATAAGTGGAGCAAGAACAACAACAAGCAAATAGAAAGTTAAAAAAGAAAAAAAATTACAAAAAAGCTCGTCAACTATTTTTTGTGCTCCTCCTTCTTATAGTGTACTCTGAATGGCTTACGCCATTAAATGAAACAAAAGAAAAAAAAAAGAAGTTAAACATAGATATTTATATGCATATGTATATATAAGGACACATGCACCTTAATCATCATATAATTCCATTTCCTTTTCTTACTTTACCGAAAACCAAAAGGCAAAAGAAAAAGAAAGAAACGTGGCTTAGCTGCATGAATATGCATATGTGTAACTTGACACCTAATGAATCTTTTACCCACAAATCACCGTTAGCCTTAACTATCTTCACTTTATTTCATTCAACAGCGAACATGAACCCAAATAAAAGAAGAAAGAAAGGCCGAGAGAGAGACCGTGGGTGAGGGAGGAAACCATGACTCCCTTTGATCTTTCGGCTTCGATTTTTTTAGATTCGTAACTCCAATAAAAAATTTAATTCAATAAAAATTATTCGTATTCTCCTCTTCTACATGTTGGCGTTAGTTTTGTCCGGTAGAAGTGACGGTGACGTAGCTCTCCTGCCTTTTGAATTCAGCCAACTGGAGTTCTAGGAGGCACAAATGATTTCTGACACTTTTCTCTTCAGCAGTTCGGTCAGAAAGTTTTTTCGGAGCTTTCGTTGATTTTGATTTTATACGGAGGTAGGGAGTTTCGTTTTTAAAATTACAAGTTTTTAATTTAAGAATGCCAAAAAGCTTATTGAATAATTGCAAATAATTTACACATGTTTTGTGTGTCTTAATTGATGAGAATTGGTTGTAATTGTGAGTGTTGATCAATTTGGTGTTGCTTGTTAAATTAAAATGTGAATTGAGTTTATGAATTGGATTTGAATTGAGACTGTGTTTGATGCTGGAATTTATGGTTATGAAAGCGGATGGTAACTGATTTTGGTATTAGTATGATGATGAATAGGTGCTGATGAAGGACCGGTAAAAATACGCAAGAATGTGATTTTGGTTAATATTAAATGTTAAACGAATATGATCGGAGGGATTTGTAAAGTTTGAATGAAGAAATGAATTTCCTTTAATTTCAAAAGCAAAAGATTTGAAACGGGCTAATTTTATTGAAATAGAAAGAGGCTTAGCTTTAAAGAAAATGATTTGATTCTATTTGATATTTTGAACGGTGTGGATATTAAAAATGATTTGTTACTTGAAAATGTTTTGAAAAGGGTTTGAAAGGTGGTTAGGTTGGGATCCTTGAAGGGTGGCAAAACCCGAATTTTAAAGGAATTGCTGCCAAATTTTTATAAAACTCTAAGACTTTATTTAAAGTGTTATTTAAAAGCAAATTTAATTTAAGAATATTACTTGATTTCGATTTATTACGAAAAGAATTTTGTTTTTAAACCGATTTATTAGGAAAAGTATGATGTTTTAAACTCAATCTTTTGAGAAGGGATTTTGTTTTAAGTTATGTTTTGAGTTCGGTTTGATAAGAAAGAAAAGAAGAGGAAGAACGAAAAGTAAAGGAAAGAAAGATAATTAAAGAAATCTCTGCCACAGGAGAGCAGAGAACAAAGATCAAAGGAATATATGAATTAATGAAATGACTGCCACAGGAGAGCAGATGTGACATTGTTTGGGCCTTAGTGCCAAATGTAAAGTGGGGACGTCCACACACTGAGAACTATTTTCCAGATGTACGCTTATTGATTTGGAAAGTCACACTGTATGCGGCCTAGCCGTACGACTTAAAGTCACATTGTATGCGGCCTAGCCGTACGACTTATAAGCACACTGTATGCATCTGGAAAGCCATATCTGGGACACGTGCCCTGGTAATATCGGGAGCGGGTAGGCAACCGACACATGAGCTCATGGCCTGCTTAGGTTAGACATGCATTATATTGATTTCACATTTGCATTTGGTCTTGTTTTGCTTGTTATATTTTCTATGTGGTTGTGCTGCTTGACTTGTTGTCTTATTGCAATTTGTTTGTTTGTTGATCTGTTTCTTGTGCTATTGCTTCTCTGTGATTGGGAACTGAGGTTGTGATTGAGATTAGTTTAAGTTCGGAAGTTTAAAGAAGGTAATAAGTTAATAAAGTAAAAATAAAAGTATTTTCAAAGGTTTAACAAAAAAGTTTTAGTGAACAAAGTTAGTTATTTGCATTTGATTATGTGGCTGAGAGATGATTAATATGATTAATTTTGTGATTTAAATCTATTGGAGTTTAGAAATTTAGAGAAAAGTAATTGGTTATCTAAAGTAAAACTAAGTATTTTCAGGGATTTGATAAATATAGTTTTATTGAGTAAAGTTAATTATTTGCATTTTATTTCATTACTTTTACTTTTACGGCATTCTTATTTTCCTACTGGAACTAGTGGTTTGTTCTCACCCCAAAATCTTCCACCCTTTTCAGTGATAGGTTTGAAGATTCAGTATGAAGCTGCAGACGATTAGTAGACTTACTTGTGATACCTGTTGTTTTTATAGAGTTCCCTCGTCCTTGTTGCTTTAGCTTTTATTTTGCCCAAAGGGATAGGTATTGTCTTCAAATTTTATATCGAATTCATTTGTATAGCATTTATTATTATTAATAATTATGTGATTTTAATTACTAAAAATAATTTTCTGGTATTTTTTTATAAACTGAAACGCGATATCAACGTAAAGGCTCAATATTAAATAGATAATATAGGAAATCAGGTCCGTAATGCCTTACTTGTGGTACGATCATGACGTGCTAAAAGTTCGGGTGTTACAAGCCTCACCTGTAAGAGCAAGGTTGCTTACAGAGGTTATGTTTGCATACATCGGCTCAAGAGAGTTGCACCTGTAAGACAGGGGTTGCTTATAGAGATTATGACACTGGAAACCAAACTCAGAAAAAGGTTGCTGAGTTACGTCAGGAGCAGGTCAAAACCGACAGATGAGCTCATTACCTGCGATAGGAATAGGCATGCATCATCCTTGTTTACATATTTTGCATTTGGTTCGGTGTTGTAAATTGTTTGTGATTGTTTGAGTGTATTTGTGATTTTCTTTTCTTGTTAATTTGAACTTCTATGACTGATTATTGTTCTGGGTCCTTATGTTGGACTATGAATTAAGTTGACCTGTTATAATTCCAACTTAAATAACTACTCCGACCCTACTAAGAACTCCTCAGTTCTTAGCCCCTATTTCTATCCCTTTCAGTTACAGGTGCGAAGGTTTAAGGCAGAGTTACAGGAGCATAGAAGGTTATCTTTACGAGTTAAGGTATTAGATACATACATTAGCCAGAGAGAGCCTCACCTGTAAGACCAAGGTTGCTTATAGAGGTTATGTTTGCATACATCGGCTCAAGAGAGTTGCACCTATAAGTCAGAGGTTGCTTATAGAGATTATGACATTGGAAACCAAACTCAGACAAAGGTTGCTGAGTTACGTCAGGAGCGGATCGAAACCGACAGATGAGCTCATTATCTGCGATAGGAATAGGCATGCATTATCCTTGTTTGCATATTTTGCATTTGGTTCGGTGTTGTAAATTGTTTGTGATTGTTTGAGTGTGTTTGTGATTTTCTTTGCTTGTTAATTTGAACTTCTATGACTGATTATTGTTCTGGGTCCTTGTGTTGGACTGTGAATTAAGTTGACCTGTGATAATTCTGACTTAAATAACTACTCCGACCCTACTAAGAACTCCTCAGTTCTTACCCCCTATTTTCTTTGCATAGAAGGTTAATTTTTATGAGTTAAGCTGTTAGATTTTATTTTTCCTTCGTCGTTTATTGTTTTTAGTTTTTAGAGGGGCAGGATTTGTTTTTGAGAATATTGGAATAAGTCTATGTATTAATGCCATATATATATA
>NC_029786.2:21790015-21791496 GCF_000816755.2 Arachis ipaensis | reverse complement strand
AATTAAAGGTTCCGGTTTGTATTTGTAAAGGCTCAATATTAAATAAATATAGTATGAAATTAAAAGAGTAGAGGTAGGTGACACTTGGATTTTTAGTACGATCATGAGGTGCTAAAAGTTAGGGTGTTACATGGAAAACTTTGTCTTATGATATTCAGTGATGAGATTAACCTTTTATTTATCTGAAAAGCAAAATATTATCTTTAAAGACGATGACAATCTTGAGAAAATGGATTAAGAGAAAGGAAAAGGTACGATATTTTTAGCATGGATGGAGGCCAACAAAAAATTTAAAGCAGGTCAAACTTTAACGTATGCTGAGTTTCCGAATCAATTTGTTTATAATAGAGAAGAAAGGGAATGATATCCACACAAGAGAGAGTATTTTATCGGGAGGTCAAACTATGTTCTACCGAGTATATGTGATGTCTACTATATGAGAATTTTGTTAATTATTCAAAAAAGTTGCACAACATGAGTCTATTAGGACAATTAATGGGATTATATATCTTAGCTTCTAAGATGCTTTTTATTTTATGGGACTACTGTGCGACGATAGAAAATTCATTGCAGCTATTGATATCTAATAGTATTAACAAACCAAATCATATTTGAAATGCAACTTAGACATTATTGGCTGACGAGATACTATATATGAGGAGAAAAACATTGAAAAATCAAAGTATTTTACTGTGGTAAATCATTATCACATGTAGGACTTTACTTGCCAAAATCAGTGTTCACCTATGGACAATTTACGTTGCTTTGTCAAAAGTTAAGAGTTGCAATGGCCTGAACATTCTAATTCTAGATGAAGATAGCAATTCAAACTCATCAACAATAAATGTCATGTTCAACGAAGTTTTTAATAATATTTAGATAAGAAAATAATATTTTCATTTTAGTAACATATTATGATTTACACTTTTGTACAAATATTTGTAATAGATATAACTAATTTATTAACTATACTTTCATATTTGAAATAAAATGTGTAACATGGAGCATAACATCATATGCCAATTGCTTTTCTAATGAGGTTAGTAAAATACTAGGTTGTCGATAAATTTTCATTAGCCTTATAATATAAAGTTTAGTGTAAAATTGACATGCTACTATTATAGTTATATATGTTCTTTTTTTTTAGGTTTTTTTTCTTATGCCTCAAGAATATTATAGACTTTAAACTATTCTATTTGCATTTTACTTTGAATAAAGATAAAACAACATATTAAGTACGTTTATTATATAATGACGATGATAATGTTATACTAAACTTGAGAAATTTATTATTATAAAATATTATTTTTGATTTACCATGTCAAATTAAAATGTAAGTCCGTGCATCGCACGGATTTAACACTAATTATTATATATTTGTAAGAGGGATAGAAGTTGTAATGATATGTATGCTTGTATTATATATATTGAATTTGGTTATATATATACATGTTTGATTAAAAAAAATATATCTTTCTGTA
>NC_029786.2:21772137-21788895 GCF_000816755.2 Arachis ipaensis | reverse complement strand
AGCTCAAAAACAAAGTTTCAAAAGCGCAATTGTTCACACGAAGCTACAAGCATAAAAATACAAGGTATAGATACAAGATAACAAGACATAAGTAGATATAAGAATATAATAATCATAAGATACTAGCCACAGCCCGCGGAGTTTAGGCCGACTAGTTATATACAGACATACATAATTTTGAAAGCTAAAACAGTATACAACATATCTCTCAAAGTAAGCCTCTATGGCAAATAAAATAAAAAACAGTGAGAGTACTAAATAAAAATAATCAAAAGACTCCGAGTAGAAAATCAAGGTCCTCCGCTCTGTCACCATCCCGCAACTCACCGAGGTGGGTTACGACCTGCATCTGAAAAATAACAACAGAATATGGTATGAGAACCGGAGCTTCTCAGTATGGTAACAGTGTCCAGTAATGTAAGATGTAAGACTCCGGAACGCCAAAGGCAATTCTAGAACTTCACATCAAGTATAAGATTCAAACTTAAAGCATAAATAAATCTAAAACCATAACTTTAAAACCATAAAGAAATAGGGGTATTCTATCCTAAGGAATTTCTAGAATAACATTCACACCACTGTCCCACAGCCTTCACCAGTCTAACCGCCATGCGATCCCATCGTCACTGCCTACCAATCCTCCTCAATTCTAGTAGAAAACACAAGTAATTCATACAAGTAAAGCACAAGTAATTTTCAAGTATAGCAGGTAAATCAAGAAGCACTTAAGCATGTTATACAAATAGGCATACTATGCAAGTAAACAAAGCAAGCAACCATATAGAAGATGCACATGATGAATGCCTTCCCTATTGGTTGTGATATCACATTGTCGGTTCAACTGCCAACCCGACACATCTCCCCGGGATGTTGCCTTTCGATCACGAATAAAATGGGAACCCCTATGGATATCGTGCTCGGTATACGGTCCAGGGATATAGTACCTGCACACACTCTTGTGATTCCGAAAGGATGCGAGTGGGATACTCCGCCACAGACCTCACATCTCAACGTAAGCGAGACTAACCACTGTCCTTATGCCGCCGCCGACCTCGACAGACAGGATTAACCTGTCGTCCCTGCCAGGCACATAGCGTCTCAACAATACCAGTATAAAACAATATTTCAGTGATTTTCAAAAAATCATTTTCAGTAAGGCCATCATTCCACTCCGAGCCCTAGACCCGTCTCAAGCATCATCAAATCCTTAACTCCACAATTTCATCATACCAATCGTCTTTACAGTACTCTATCACTTCACTCAACTAATCCACCCTCAGTACTCCAAAATCCTAAGGCTCCATCTTCTAAACTTTTTACCTGAAACTATCTAGTTAACTTACTTATGATGCCTAAAAACAAGTTAAAACACCCTATATAAGCTTTACGGAAGTTCACAAGCTTGCCGGAAAGATAAAATGGTTAAAAACAAGGTTTTCATTGAGAATCAGGGCAGCGTGCGTACGCATAGAAGTGTGCGTATGAACAGAAGGTAAAACTTTCCATTTTGAGTGCACGCATGGATACGTGCAAACACCCTCAACAGAAGGCACTTTCCAGCGTGTGCGTGCGCACGATGTTGTGCGTACGCACAACTTGCAAATTTCACAAGGTGTGTGTGGGCACCAGAGTGTGCGATCGCTCTCAACAGTAGGCATCTCCCTGTGTGTGCGTGCGCACTAGTGTGTGCGTACGCACGTTTTTAAAAATTTACACGGTGTGCGTACGCACAAGTCAAAACATGGCCCCTGCTCAAAGCACGTGCACAATAGTGTGCATGCGCGCACAAACCAGAACTCACAATTTCTGCAACATTACAGAAATCAGATTTTTGACATCAACTTCTAACGATCATATCTTTTTCTACAAAATTCCAATTTGTATAAAATATATACCGTTTTAAAGCTCTTTGAATTATCTTTAATTTGATACAAATTTCAATCAATTTCAAAAACTGTAGCTCAAGATATAATCTGTCAAAGTTTGTCAAAATCCATTTTCACCAAAAACCTTTAAACCTCAATTTTACCAAACTCTCAATCCAAAATCACGTATTCCACATTCAAAATAGTCCTAATGTACCTAAATCATATTCATATACCTTTTCATTATTCCATAACTTAGCAACACATAAAATCATCTATTCCATACACCAAATCCTACTTGTAAACTCACTTTTTCAACAATTTACATCACAAAATATCATTCCACCATCCTCTGTCAATATCAACATCAACAAACCTCATCATTCATTTACAATCCTCAAAATCTTCATTATCCAATCCCACATCATATATCAACATCATCATTCACCGAAGTAATCACAATCATCAAAATTATCATACATCAACAAATTATAACAACCAATTCAATCCTATCCTAAGGTCTACTAGCCTAAGTGCGTGTTTGGATTATGGTTTGTAAACAGAGATTTGTATAAAATTAAGTTTGCAAAATTAACTTTGATTAAAAGTGAGTTGGTATTAACGTGATTTATGTTTGGTAATTCTCATTCAAAATGGATTATAGTAAACTAAATATTGTTTGGATTACATTATTTAAAATCACTTTGGACACAATTGGTATATAAAAAAATTTTCAATCCGACGTGAAAAATTGAACGGAAAAGCAAGAACTTGTAGCTTCTGATAAACATAGGTTGAAGAGTAGAATCACTTCTACATTCAGATAATAAAAAGCTACCAAACATACAAATGAAGAGTTCAAGAGATTCAAACGTACTTCTCTCTTCTCTAACGCGTTTGTCAAACACACCCTAAGTGTCCAGAAATATTACATTTTACATAGAAAAAACTGAAACCATACCTTAGCCGATTCCCAATATGCACAATACCCAAATTGAGTCCAAACCAAGCTTTCAATCACCAACAAATCACCAACCTCACCTTGAAAACTCCAAATCAATTCCAACAATTGCAAGAACTCAACTAAAACCATACCAATTACCACAAATCAACCTAGAGTTACCAAAATCAAAATTTCACAAGGCAAAGAGTTTTCTTACCTTTTCCCATAATGTTTGGGGCACAAACCACCAATAACCCAACCTTAAATACCACCTAATCAATCAAAACACAAAAATTCACTCAAAACCAAAACCTAAATTTTCGAATTTCTTAGGGCTGCAGAAAGGAGAGAAAATTTCAAAATCTTACCTACACAAGTTAAATAGAACTAACGGCTCGTGAGAGCTTCACGTAGCCGCTGATGACATGCGAATCGGAGCACCGTAGATCGAGTTATGACCACCAGAAGTGGAGGATGAATAGTGTTTTTCTCTCCTCTTCCTCTCTTCTCTTGCAACTGCTAGGTTTAGTGTAGGTGTAAGTTATGAGCTGAATGTGTTCATTTTAAGTGTATTTATATGTTGGACTTGGCCCCAACTAGGGCCCGGTCCAACCTGTTAGTATTTTTTGTCCATTTGGCCCAACTTTAGGCCAAACCTTTAATTTATTTCCTAACTTTTTCTATTGTTTTTATCATTCTCGCATAGTATCGGACAGACTTAAGCCGGTATTACCGGTTAATTTACTGGAACACATTTTTACACAATTTTTCGAAGAAAATTACATTTTTCAACTCAAAAAATCTACTAAGTCCAAATATCATATTTATATTTTCTAATTAATATTCTAAACTTTTGGAACCTATTTTGGGCTATTAATTTTTTATTATTTTACGTTAATTAATCGGTTAATTATTTTCGGTTCTTACACTTTTGATTTTTCAAAGAAAACAGCGATACGGTTTCGAGTCAAAGACTCCTATTCTATTATTAAATATATAAGAGTCGTCGTAATATTCTCATTATCAGAGTAGCACAGTCGAAAGCGTAACATTCTAATAGTAAGAGTGTTACAAATTACATATTTATTATTATATTTTTTTGTGACTACATTTATTATTTTATTTAATATACTTAATTATTCCAATGATAATTATTTTAAATTTGTTTGACCCGGTCGGTCAAACTAAAAATCTGATCACCTGATCCCTAAACTAATTAGATAATCTTTTGAATCGGCTAAGCAATCAGTTTGGTCAAATTTTGTCAAATTAAACAACAGTTAAAAAAGTCAAATTTGATAAAATTGGTCAAATCCGATTTCAACTAGATAGGTCAAATTGGATTACGACACGCTTAATGTAAACCTCGAGTAATTGGTGAATAATTAGTTAATAAATTAATTACTAATCAAATAAATTAAAAAATAAAATTTTATGATTTAGTGAGGTAGAACTAATTAAAACAAGAATTTTGACACTAATTTTAAAGAATTTGGCCCAAGATTGAATCGAACGGGCCAAATTGGGCCCAAAATAGGCCCAAGGCCAACCCATCAGCCCAAACCAAAATAGGCTAAGGTATGGTTTTGGTTTCTCATATTTAATATATAATGTCTTGTAAAAAACTTAGGCTAGACGACCTAGGATAAGTTGGATTACGAGTTTGGAGCATGTTTAGTGATTTAGTTGACAATGTATGTAGAATTGATGATGCTTGATTAGATTTACTGAATTACGATGTGAATGTGGTTGTGGTTGGCGAACTAGGTTGATGAATGGTGATTTTGATGGTGATGAATGAGAAAAATGAACAAGAGTATATGAATATTGATAAATTGAGAATTGTGTGTATAATTGAGATTAATTGGGATAAGTGTGATTAATTGAGATATGATTGATTTGGTAGAATGTGGGGTTGTGAAGCTGAAATTGTATGTTGTGGTGTTGTTTATATGTATAGAAAGTTAATATTGAGTTTGATTTTTGGTGAAAGTAGAGGTTTAAGAACTTTGTGAAAAACTAATTTTTGTCCAAACTTCGGCGAGCCATAACTCGGCTTCCAGATCTTCAAATTGTTTCAAATTTATTTTATATGAAAATTGGGTCCGTGAAGTTTACGCCGTTTAAAGAACGGATGAAAAATATTTTAAAACGAAAGAGTTATGCCCTTCAGAAGTTTAGTGCAAAAAGTGAAGGATGGTCTAGAGTAACTGAATTGAGATGTTAATGATGAGATTAGGGATGACTGTGTGTGGCCGGAATGGTCGAGAGGGCAAGGTTTGGGTGCGATCCCGCTTGCTCGTTAACTTGAAAATGTATTCGGATGGCAAGTTGAGGACGAAAGTTCCCTCTCTTGTCGTGATGGGGATGGGGGAAAGTGCAAAGGCACTCTCCGTCGTATTATTTTTCCCACATTCTTCTCGGGTTCTGACAGTTTAACCGACAAGTGAGCTCACGGCCTGTAGGACAGGCATGCATCATGATGCATTTGTTTGCTTTGTTTGGGTGTGCATAATTGTTTTGGTTTTTCTATCTGATAAATTCTGTTTAACTAATAACTGTGATACTTGCTGTAATTGTTCTTTAAATGTGTTTGCCTTTTATATGCTTGTGTTTGTGATTGTCTATCTATTTTGAGTACCTTGGTGGTGGACAGGTGATAAAGTTGATTTGATTTGAAATGGGCCAGATGTCGGGTTGAGTTTATTTGGGCCAGAGGCCGAGCTGGTTTGATTTATGCCATAGACCGTGACTGGTTGGGTCAGTGGTAAGGGTTGTTTAACAATGATTTAATAGTAAGCGGTAAAATATATAGAATATTATGTTATTTGAAAGAGAAACCAAGGGTTAGAGTTAAAGGAGACAGAAGGTAAACTGCAGAGTTAGGGTTATACTTTGATTTGGGTACCTTAGGGAGTTATAACCAAATTTATGGTTCCGTTTGTTCCTTTAGGTTTTATAATCTGAGTATCAAAGTTCTAGGATTTCCTCTGGCTTTTTTGGGACCTTATTTATTATATATGTGGGAACCTTAACCATATTGAGAACCCCCGGTTCTCATCCCATACATATTCCGTATTTTTTAGATGCAGGTTGAGAAGCACCACTCTGTATTCTGGAGACTCTGATGAAGCGAAGAACTCTTGGGACTCAAGGATGTATTTTGTTTATATTTATATATGTATATAGATTCTCCACATTGTATTTTATGATTGTCCCTCTTAGAGGTTAACTCGGAGAAATAGGCTGTCTTTTCTGCTTTGGGTCATTTTAGGATTCTCTTAAATATATGTATATATATACTTATATGCTTTGCCCAGTTTATCTTTGTGAACCGAGTTGGAAACCTTGTTAATTGTATCTTTAACACTCCCTTTTTATTATTCCTATATATGTATCTTACAGTTCTTCGCACGCAAGTTTTCGTTTACATGAGTGTTACGACTTTTGTTTTAAATTTTCCTTCAAAGGCTCCTAGATATAAAACTTTTTCAACTATTTTGTATGTATATTTTTATTTTTAGAGGTCATAATACCTCACCACATCAGTTTTATGACTTAAGCAGAAGACTCTGTGTGGTAGGGTGTTACATTATGGTGTTAGAGCAGTTCGTTATTGCAGAGCCTGGGGAATGGACTAACTATACTTCTGAGTATACTCTGGCTGTGTGTACATTCTATTTAGGATGTCCGCCTGACATATATAGCATAAATGTTCATGAGCATTACCATTGGAGATTCGAAGCTCTAGACTTTAGATATTAAGATTGATCACCTTAATATCAATTGTTCAGTGTGGACAAGACCCAAATAGCGTCTCGTGGGCGCGAGTGAGGTGATACATTTGACAATAGGGCAGCTGCACAGATAACTACTGACATGATGAGACAATAATGAAACAGTGATAGAGGCGGTGATGGACCTGGTGATGAAAGAAACCAAAGGATTAGAACTCGTGCAGCTGGGGAAAACGTCAATAGCACTTAGTTAGAGAGGTAAAGAGATTCAAGGAGTGTTCTGACATAATAGACGAGTGATTAAGTCCTTAATGGTTTAGAATAGTAGAAACGAGACTGAGGCTATGGAATGATTTCGAGGGCTGTCATAAGGTCAAAGATGGAAAGTGTGAGTGTGTGGTTTAGGTTATTATGGGATTGACTCCGATTAAGGGATCGAAGAATTGATTAGTATTTGAGATAGTTGAGAAGGATTAGAAATTAACTTGAATTAGATGGAACTCTTGAAGGGTAAGGAAGTTTGTAGTCATCGAGAAAGAGTTAGACGAAACTAAGAATGAAACAGACAGGTTTAGCTGAGGCTTGAATTGGGAATAGGGTATTAAATTAATGTTAGTGAAGGGAAAAATGAATGGTAAGGAGTTGGTTGAATTTGAGGAAGCGTATATGGAAAATTGAGAGCAAATTTTCGAGGACGAAAATTTCTGTTAGAGGCGTAGAATGTAATCCCCGAGTAATTGGTGAATAATTAGTTAATAAATTAATTATTAATCAAATAAATTAAAAAATAAAATTTTATGATTTAATGAGTTAGAACTAATTAAAACAACAATTTTGACACTAATTTTAAAGAATTTGGCCCAAGATTGGGCCGAACGGGCCGAACCGGTTGAATTGGGCCCAAATGGGCCCAAGGCCTAACCCATCAGCCCAAACACATATAAGAAGAGCCAGTTCTCTTCTTCCCTTCAGCCAAGAACGCTGAAGTCATGCAAGGTAAGGGAAGGAGAAAAAACCTAGGTTTCAATTTCAATTCAACTTCAAATCCTCCGATTGATGAGCTGTTAGCGGCCACGCGTTAGTCTCAAAATTCTCTACAAAGCTCACTAACTAATTTGGTAAGAAATTCAATCTAGTACACCCAGATCTTCCCACTTTAGTTTTGAAATTCAATATGAATGCATGTTGAATTTGTATGATTTCGGTGTTTAGGTTCGATGTAGCTTGCGGGTTTTTATTGGGTTTGACTCACTTAAGCTACGGACAAGGTAAGAACCCTCCAACCCTTTGTGATATGTTGATTTAGTAAACTCTATATTGATTATAGTGATAATTGTGATGTTAGATTGAAATTGGTTATCGGTTGGAGTTAATTTCAGAAATTGGAAGCTAGAGGATTAGCTTTGGAGGTTGGGTATCATTGGTGAGGGGGCTGGAGTTGTGGAGCTTGTGGTTCGAAAACTCTTGAGGTGTTCCGGGTTATTGAAAAATCGGTCAAGGTATGATTTTGGTTTCTTGTATTTAATATATAATGTCTTGTGAAAACTTAGGCTAGACGACCTAGAATAAGTTGAATTACAAGTTTGGAGCATGTTTAGTGATTTAGTTGACAATGTATGTAGAATTGATGATGCTTGATTAGATTTAATGAATCATGATGTGAATGTGGTTGTGGTTGGTGAACTAGGTTGATGAATGGTGATTTTGATGGTGATGAATGAGAAAAATGAACAAAAGTATATGAATATTGATAAATTGAGAATTGTGTGTATAATTGAGATTAATTGGGATAAGTGTGATTAATTGAGGTATGATTGATTTGGTAGAATGTGGGGTTGTTATGCTGAAATAGTATGTTGTGGTATTGTTTATGTGTATAGAAAGTTAATATTGAGTTTGATTTTTGGTGAAAGTAGAAGTTTAAGAACTTTGTGAAAAACTGATTTTTGTCCGAACTTTGGCGAGCCATAACTCGGCTTTCGAATCCTCAAATTGTTTCAAACTTAGTTTATATGAAAATTGGGTTCGTGAAGTTTACGCCATTCGAAGAACGGATGAAAAATATTTTAAAACGAAAGAGTTATGCCCTTCAGAATATTAGTACAAAAAGTGAAGGATGGTCTAGAGTAACTGAATTGAGATGTTAATGATGATATTAGGGATGACTGTGTGTGGCCGGAATGGTCAAGATGCGTGTGTGGTCGGAATGGACGAGAGGGAAAGGTTTGGGTGCGATCCCGCTTGCTCGTTAACTTGAAAATGTATTCGGATGCCAAGTTGAGGACGGAAGTTCCCTCTCTTGTCGTGATGGGGATATGGGGGAAAGTGGAAAGGCACTCTCCTTCGTATATCCTCCAGGAGAAGGTGGAAAGGCACACTCCTTCGATGTGGAAAGGCACTTTCCTTCGTTTATGATCCTCCTAGAGATGCGCAACCTAGAGACAAATGTCCAGGTTAGCTACCGGATGTGTCGGGTTCTGGCAATTTAACCGACACGTGAGCTCACGGCCAGTAGGACAGGCATGCATCATGTTGTATTTGTTTGCTTTGTTTGGGTGTGCATAATTATTTTGGTTTGCCTATCTGATAAATTTTGTTTAACTGATAACTGTGATACTTGTTGTAATTGTTCTTTAAATGTGTTTGCCTTTTATTTGCTTGTGTTTGTGATTGTCTTTCTGTTTTGAGTACCTTAGTGGTGGACAGGTGATAATGTTGATTTGATTTGAAATGGGCCAGAAATCGGGTTGAGTTTATTTGGGCCAGAGGCCGAGCTGGTTTGATTTGGGCCATAGGCCGTGACTAGTTAGGTCAGTGGTAAGGGTTGTTTAACAATGATTTAGTAGTGAGCGATAAAATATATAGAATATTATGTTATTTGAAAGTGAAACCAACGGTTAGAGTTAAAGGAGACAGAAGGTAAACTGCAGAGTTAGGGTTATACTTTGACTTGGGTACCTTAGGGAGTTATAACCAAATTTATGGTTCAGTTTTTTCCTTTAGGTTTTATAATCTGAGTATCGAAGTTCTAAGATTCCCTCTGGCTTTTTCGAGACCTTATTTATTATATATGTGGGCACTTTAACCATACTGAGAACCCCCGATTCTCATCCCATACATATTCTGTATTTTTCAGATGCAGGTTGAGAAGCACCACTATGTATTTTAGAGAGTCTGATAAAGCGAAGAACTCTTGGGACTTAGGGACGTATTTTGTTTATATTTATATATGTATGTAGATTCTCCACCCTGTATTTTATGATTGTCCCTCTTAGAGGTTGACTCGGAGAAATAGACTGTCTTTTCTGCTTTGGGTCATTTTGGGATTCTCTTATATATATGTATATATATACTTATATGCTTTGGCCGGTTTATCTTTGCAAACCGAGTTGAAAACTTTGTTAATTGTATCTTTAACACTCCCTTTTTATTATTCCTATATATGTATCTTACGCTTCTTTGCACGCAAGTTTTCGTTTACATGAGTGTTACGACTTCTGTTTTAAATTTTTTTTCAAAGGTTCCTAGATATAAAACTTTTTAACTATTTTGTATGTATATTTTTATTTTTAGAGGTCGTAATATCTCACCACCTCAGTTTTATGACTTTGTATAAGACTCTGTGTGGTAGAGTGTTGCACTTAAGTTGTTAAGTGTTGTACATGTTTTTTATTAAATATATTATATAAATTATTAAACTAAATTATATCTACAAAAAATAATATTTTAGTATATTAATTATTTAATTTAATTAATTTAAATATATGTTATTTATTTCAATTTATTATCATGGTAATATTTGAGTCATTATTTACCAAAATTGTTTTTCATTTTCTTGGTTGATCTTAAATATTTTTATTTCTAATATTCCATTTCTGATTCCTCTCCAACGGTTAACTCAAGGGATTCGATTCTCTTTTACGCTAGGTAAGACCGAAAACTCGATTGCGGGTGAACTTCGTGAAGAACTCCATTCTATCTCTCCTTCGTTACGAACAAAGCAAAGAAAGAAGCCACTACTCGGGTTACGTGTTCAGAGGAAAGTCTCAACCCTTTGCTACGAAAGTAGGCTATTCTTCCCAGAGAAAAGGTTTCATATCTTCTCTTAGGGAATTTGTGAAATATGATAGTTGTGGTACATAACGTCCTTACCAGATGCTATGTACATAGGTATACGCCTATCTTCTATGCGGGTCTTTCCTGTAAATTGTTTTTCATTTTCTTGGTTGATCTTAAATATTTTTATTTTTAAATTTCATATTTTTATTCATTGTGTATTTTTTTAATATCAAATCTAATATTTTTATTAATATTTTCTTACAATTTATTGTTTAATAGCTATATGTTCACTATTAATTATATTGTTGTGAATATTTTTTTAATTTATTAAAAAAATATAATTTCATTCATTTCTTTTTTATTTCATCTATTTCTGTATTTCATAATTTATTCACTGTAAAAGTCATATATGCTATAAAAAATTATTTTTACTAATTGTTCTTTTATTCGGTACAATTATTTTTCTCCTATAATACATTTTTTATATTCTTGGAATTTTTTTTATAAACTATAAGACATTATTATTCGTTATTATACTCTATATCTTTCATTTTTTTATTTTTTTTTTGGTGACTGAAATAAATTAAACAAAGAAAAACAGAACAAACAAAACAAGGAACTGCTTAAATAGAGGGACAGTCCCGTTTAAGACTACTCTTAAACTCCTTCCAAGGTGAAAGAAGCTCCACATGTGAAAGTTGTAACTTTATCGCCATCTTTGTCATAGTATCTGCCACCGTGTTTGCATCTCGCATAATCAAACGAAAGTCAACACGCCAATTCCAATGCATGATATCTCTTATTTTGAGCACCAATAGATCAATAAACCCAAAACCATCTTGAGTAACAAGATTAAATGCTTCTACACAATCTGTCTCACAAATAACATCTCGTTGACCCACATCCCAAGCTAAGAAATATCCTCTCCAAATGGCAAACAATTCTCCTTGAAGAATACTATTACCCTCAATCATTCCCAAACACCCCCTATGCCAACTCCCATTACAATCTCTAATAACACAAGCAAAACCAACACTATCACCCAAATCAAAATAACTAGCATCACAATTAATCTTAAAAGTACCAATGGATGGGAGATTCCAAAAACCATTTAGAGTAGAGGGAAG
The DNA here is from genome assembly GCF_000816755.2 of Arachis ipaensis. NCBI lineage: Eukaryota > Viridiplantae > Streptophyta > Magnoliopsida > Fabales > Fabaceae > Arachis > Arachis ipaensis. Next base: position 21,777,164 of record NC_029786.2, on the reverse strand, counting down.
GGACATACGTTGTAATTCAAAAATATTCCTAAGATCCTTTTCTGAAGTTAATGCCAGACAAATCACTTTTTCCGGAGGCCAAGTTTCATGAGGATTAAAGATGTCATTATTCCTTACTCGCCATATCCACCAAAGTCCCGAAAAGAACTTGAACGGATGCTCTCTGCTATGATACAAGAACCATGCAGTTCTTCAAATCCAAAGGATGACAAGAAATATCCAACCTATGCACCTCCATATTTTTTTGGAGTAACCAGTACCTTCCAACTAACAAGATTCAATCATCTTCCATCAACTTGTCCTTTCCAAAGAAAATTCCTCATCATAGACTCCAATTTACTAATGATTCCTTTGGGAAAAATAGAGACCTGCATCTGGTACGTGGGAATAGCGGCTGCAACAGAATTAACCAAGCAGAGTCTACCAGCCCGATTGAGTAAATTCCCTTTTCAGCTTGCTAGCCTACTCCGAATCTTATCAAGGACACCATTGAAAGCTGGACGAGTCACCCTAGAATGGCTAAGGGTAACTCCAAGATACCTGCCCAAGTCTTGGACAAATCTGATAGAGGATACCCCAGTGAAAACCTCTTTCCTTGTTGCAGAGACATTCTTGGAGCAAAGCGCTTTAGACTTCTTCACATTAATCTTCATCCCAGATGCTTTGCAAAATGTCTCTAAAACCAACATCACATTTTGCACTTGTCTCTTTGTAGCTTTACAGAATAGAAGCAAGTCATCCGCAAACATTAAGTGGGATATTCTTGGTCCCCCTCTAGAAATAGCAACCGGCTCCCACAAGCCCAAATCAACCTAATGACTAATAAAGCATGCCAATCGCTCCATACACAACACAAAAAGATAGGATGACATATGGTCTCCTTGTCTAAGACCTCGACTAGGAGTAAAGCCATTTAGACGATTCTCATTCCAAAGAATAGATAAGGAAGAAGCAGTGACACAATTCATAATCAAATTAATTGTAGGAATAGGAAAACCAAAGCTCTTAAGGGTATGAGCTAAAAACCTCCAGTCAACTCTGTCATAATCTTTCTCCAGATCAATCTTAAAGGCCAGTGTGCCTTTCTTTGATTTAGTCTTCTTCATAAAGTGGAGAACTTCTTGAGCAATAATGATGTTGTCAGGAGTTCCTCGTCCCGGAATAAATCCACCTTGAAGCGGGCCAACAATCTCCGCAAGATGAGGACGAAGCCTATTAACAAGGACCTTTGTGATGATCTTGTAAACTACATTGCAGAGACTAATCGGCCTGAAATCTTTCATAGATACTAGTGATTCAACCTTTGGAATAAGAACCAGTAAAGTCTCCAACATTCTCGGATCAAGAGTAACACCAGAGAATTCCTACTTAACCATCTTCCAAACATCAAGATCAATGATCTCGCAATATTCTTTGAAGAAGAAAGCTTGAAACCCATCAGGACCCGAAGCTTTAAAAGAGTTCATGTGAAAAACAGTTGTTCTGACTTCCTCCATAGTAACTGGTGCCGTAAGATTATGCAAGCTTCCTCATTCAGAGAAGGAAGAGGCACATCACCAAGGCAACCCAAATCAACATCATCCAAATGACAGAATAAGCTTTAATAGAAAGACTCTGCTTCTTGACTCAGAACCTCTGGATCAGTTTTCCACACTCCATCCTTGAGAAAAAGGCCATGAATCTTATTAAGCTTCCTTCGCGCAAGAGTTTGAATATGAAAGAATCTTGTATTCCTATCCCCAAACCTTACCCACTGCTCTCTGGACTTTTGGAACCATAGGAGCTCTTCTTGCACTAGAGTATTATTATAATCATCAAGTAATTGTTGTTCTTTCTGACGCAAATAAATACTATCCACCACTTCCAAACGTTTTTGTAAATAATTAATCTGCTGCTCTAATTCACCTTTCCTAACAAAAATGTTACCAAATACCATCGAGTTAAACACTAGTGAATTCTTCTGTACTTCTGAAAGCTTGCCATGAATCCCTCTATTACTAGACCACCATGACTGATTCACAATATCCCTATACCCAGGATGAGTAGCCTAAGCATCAACAAATCGGAAAGGTCGATTCCCTTTAGGCTGAGGACGACCTTTACAACGCACCAGAATAGGGCAATGATCAGACTGAAGCCTATTTAAAACTTCTGCATAAGCCTCTGGAAAGATAGATAACCAACTACTATTTATACAGACTCGATCAAGCTTTTTTGCCACGTCAACATAATTTTTCACCCTTCTATACCAAGAAAACCGCCTCCCAATAGTCTTCAGATCAAACAAACCACTATCCCTTAATGAAGTAGCTGTCTGCTCTTTGATGAGAAAATTGACAGCCCTTAGACGATTCATGATAAAATTTGACTTCATTAAAATCACCAAGAACAATCCAAGGTCCTTGAAAAACCATGGATTGTGCAACAAGATAATCCCAAAGGAGAACCCTTTTATTAAATTTATTATAAATTTTTATAATTTTATTATAAATTTTATTATTTTTATCCTATGCAAGTTAATTTATTATAACGTTTACATGTTGAGTCTTTTTAATATTTAAATTATATTTTTTACATACTTAATTAATTTTATTTCTGATTTGAGAGATTGAGTAATGAAATAACATCGATGAAGATTGTTGTGACTTTTTTGTGTTTGTCTTTTTGGCTTACCTCCCTTTTTGTCACAATCATAACTAATTATATACAATGGTACTTTGCATAAGAAATAAGTATAAATGATATCATGTCTTTGCTTAGTAAATTTTTATTATCTATCTTGAAATAGAAAAAAATATTATAAATTACTTTAGATTAATTGTGGACATCGGTAGAATTTTGAAAAAAATTATAATTTGTGATGATTATTTCATTTATTCTAATATATTAATTATTTTACTCGAATGTTATTTTGAATTTGTGTTAAATTCAAATATTTTAACAAACGACATTTAAAAGGATGCAACTTGTAACACCCTAACTACTAAAGCTCACGCTTCCGGCTGCATTACTCTGATAGCTTGGACTAGGGGTGGCAACACTACCCGAACCCGCGGGTACCCACCCCGCCCCTACCCGTTCGGGGCGGGTAATTACCCGCCCCCGCACCGGGGCGGGTTTTAACGGGGCGGGTTCTTGGGCGGGGCGGGGCGGGTCGGGTCGGGTTTAGGTAATATTCGCCCCTACCCGCCTTGGTATATATATAATATATATAATTTTAATATATAATATGTGTAATATATTGGTAAAGAAAATTATGCTAATTTGGATTTATACTATTTAATACTAAAATATGAGCCTATTTAAAACTTTAAACCGCAACACCGCTCCAAAGTACTTTTATTATGTAACGTACATACATACATACAATACAAATTACAAAAACTCCCAAAGAGTATATATATATATTAAATAACTTTACAAGCATTAACCAATACAATTCCTATCCCTCTTACATAATGTATAAAGATAAAGGCGAGGGAACAATATATAATAACTAAAGCAATACAAAACATCACGACAACAACTAGATAAACTCTTCGTGACTTCTGCGTCCATATCCTAAAATGGGAAATTGTATGGGGTGATAACATCATCCTCGAAAGGATTCTCACCGTAGGGTTGCAGAGTTACTATAATAGGATACGAGATATAAAATTGTTACAGTGATTGATAACCGCCTTATGTATCTTTTCAAAAACAACGGTTTATTATAAAAGAGAAATTTGAAATATTTTCTGAAAGATGAACTATTCAATTCTTGAAAACTCAAGCCTTTCAAAAGGTTTATCTAAGCTGAACCAAATAGCCTTTCATACTTTTCCAAACCAGAAACACAAAACCGAAACCAACCATCAGTCCATCTCATTTCAACCACGGCCCTAGGCCCAAACAACCCAACCAACAACCAATCACCACAGTCCGACAAAATCTCAGTCACAAATACAAGTAGGAAAGTTCAAGCACAAACAAACAGTTACTGCAAGTAGAACAATTAGCAGATAATCACAAGTAATCACAAAAGCAAATCAAGTACAATATGCACACCCAAGCAATGTCATATAGATGCATATGATGCATGCCTGTCCTAGTGGCGGATGATATCATCTGTCAGTTATAAAGCCAACCCAACAAGTCCTGGTAGCTAACCATTGGACTGTCCCTCTGTCGTGCATCCCCAACTCGAGTTATTTCTCGATCATCATCATGATCATAATCATAATCCATATCCAACACCCTCACTGGTGTATATTCATGGGGGCGAGCTCATCCGGGACTTTCACAGTGCCCGGCCACACTTACGACATAGGGTCAGCAGAGTATCAAGTCTCAATCTGGAGCACGTGGTGGCTAGCCACTGCTTCCACCTAGGAAAACTCGTATCTCAGATAAATGGAAGTGCAAAAATCACAATATCAATATCTCAGCATATATGCATTTATTCTCAACCATAAATCAACATTCATTTCAGCCAACTGGCTTAAATTCATGACTCATAGTCAACCATCCGGCTCATAGTTCAATCCAGAACTAGCCAAAATTCATAATCATACACAGCCATTCCGGCTCATAACAAAACAGCACTCCCACCATCCAACATCATCAATTTCATGAAATCATCTTTCAAGTCATAAATAACTTTTTCTCAATTCATTTAACTTTGAAATCAAATTTCAACTCTTTTCAGGCTTGGCTTTAAAGACCTCATTTCTCAAATCATCTTAGGCTCATAAACCACTTTTACTCAAAGTAAGTTCCCCTTTTAAAACAAGGCCACCCTCGGCATTCTCTTTCCAAAACTTCCAAAACCATGGCAAGTTAAGGATTTATTTAGAAATATTCAAAATCATTCATCCAACAACGAGATTTTATTAGTTATTCTCACGTAAAAAAAGGGGTTAAGAAAAAACGTGTAAATTAGGGAGTGTTCAAGATCCGAGCCGGCCTGGACCCGAGACATATTTTATCGGGTTCGGATTTACATTTTTTTAAAATCCGATGTTATTTTTGGGTTGGGTTCAAATTTT
>NC_029786.2:21770888-21772096 GCF_000816755.2 Arachis ipaensis | reverse complement strand
AAAGAAATTTATTTTTTCTTAAAAAATATATAAAGTTAACGTTAGTCAACACAAAAAAATTTAAAATGGATTAAAGAAGAGGTTTTTTAAAAGGTATAAGTGGGGGAATGTATATTTTAATATTTTACAAATAGAGGGGAGGAAAGTATCATTTTAGCATCTCTCAAAGGAGAAAAATAAAATTTTTTCAAAAGATAAAGAGAAAGTAAAATAAAAAGAAATGGCGAAAAAGAAAGAATGAGGACTAATAATCATAAATTATTTTTATTATAGAGATGATGAAGATAGTGGTTTAGACTTTTAATTGAATATTGATATTTAAAGTGTATTAGAGTATTGTAAATATATAGAAAATGTGTCCAACATGTATTCTACATATTGGCTAGAATGTTGACACATGTCTAATACGCACTTTGTGTGTTATCAGAATATTGACATGTGTTCAATATGCACGCTGTATATTAACTTTTCACCTGCAAAATTATTGAAATAAATTATTTTAAAAATAATTACGACGTAGTATAATTTATCTTTTTTACAGTGTAAAGGAGATAATTTTACACGTATCTCGTTTATACTTTAAACGAAATAAGATAGTGTGAACGACATGTGTCTATCTCATTTATAGTGTAAAGAGATACGTATAAACTTATCTTGTTTATACTGTAAACGAGATAAGACTGAGTGATGCCTATCTATACATGTCGTTCACAACAAGGTTCTCGGGTCCATTTCCAACCTTTCCACCACTTTCTTCTCTCTTTTATCCTTTTCTATATTATTGAGTAACATTAAGATGGCGTGCGCAGATGCATGTGATCAAAACATCAATCGACTGAACGCAACATGGCACGTCACCAGGGCAACCGACTTCGCGGTTAGTTTTGTTATCTTTACATTTTATGTTATCGCATATATGTATAGCCATGGTTAGAATACTTGCCAAGAACTAGAATACAATTTATGGTTTAAGTGGCTAAATGTATCGTTAGCAACAGGTCACTGATAAGGTATAATTTTAGGAATGTGGTTCTGATTTTTTTGTAATGAAGTTTTTAAGTACATAATTATTAATTTAGATATTAAATATTGGGGTAGATGTTTTCTAACCTTTGAAGTTAATTTATTAGTTACAAGTTTCTTAATTTATTAATTTAGTTATTAACTATTCAAGTAAAAGTTATTTTTTAGTGAAAAATTATGTAATT
>NC_029786.2:21763927-21770883 GCF_000816755.2 Arachis ipaensis | reverse complement strand
TTTATTTAATGTTAAAATAATATATATTGATATCGAAAAATTAATAGTAAAATATAAAAAAATTGTTAACGAAAATTTTGGTAAAATTATAACTTAATAATTAAAAAATTATTGAAGGGTATCTTAGAAAAAAATAATTTAATCATTAAAAAATTAAAAATCAATTAAAATAATATTAAAAATAATTACACGTCTTCAACTATCCTCCATAAACACAAATGGTGGGGACTAGGGAACAATAATTAAATGTAAATTAAATGTCAAAATCAAGCAATAAACCTCCATTGGTATATTTCCATAACTATAAAATCTGAGCTGAGAATGAATGTGATGGCTTCAAACTATAAATCCCACCAACAAATGGAATTGTTTACCTTCCAATGGCCTTCTAACATGCTAACCATGGTGAGATTCCAAACATAGTTGCTGCAGTTGGAATTAACAAAAAATTTTTTGTCTTATACAATTTTTTGTTATGCAGTCACATTTCTATTGCATGTATTTTGGCTATTTAAATCTCATATTTTGGAAAAATTACTCTTAAGTTAAATGATTCCAAATGAAGAAAATCTGATCACAAAACATTCATAATGTCATCAATTTTTTTGCACAACTAATACGACTCATGTATATAACATAAAGCTAAACGAAACAATAGTATTTTGGACAAAATTAGGGTAATAACATAAAACACTAGTTCTCGGAGTAGAATTAATGTTAATAATTTTCTACATTGTATTGGGATTGAATTATTTCTGGGTCATGGGTTGTTAATCCCAACAATTACAACTTAATTAAAAGCCCTTTACGCTCACAGTATATGGCAGGCCACTTGTTTCATTTACAAAATGGTTTAACCGTTTTAATAAAGAAAAAAATACGTTTTAATAAAGAAATTCGTAAAAAATAAATAAATCATTAATGTATCAGGAACGAAATATTTTGTTGTGTAGAAGAAGACTAGAAGAGTGATAACATATAAACCTATAGAGAGGATTTAGAAGTCTGACTGCATTTATTAGATAGGATTCACCAATCAAATCTGACCTACACACTACCCTTTTTGTTACTGTTCTTCTCACTTTTCCAATTTTCATCTATCCTCTCATTGTTTACCTTCGTACCTTTGGAAGAAAGAACTCATGGACGCAGGTAGGAGAAGACTTCCTCATGCACTAGGGCATATTGGGAGGAACAACGATGTTGTCCGCGTTATCAAACCGGCTGGGGAACCGTCACAACCACTGGTACGTTGTTCCATCCTCATTTGGTATTATCTCATCTTTATTTTACTATAGTTGATATCTCTTTTCCTTATCATTTTCCTTATTTTCCGATAGTTCACATGGCCACCTGTAATACTATCTGTTATGCTCTTTGTTAATATACCCATTTATGCAGCACATACCCTTCCCAAATGATCTCCTCCCGAAATCTAGCAAACATGTTTACCTAACAGTCTCCGACGGGGTGCATAGAACATACAAGATTGGATGTAGCGCGAACGTCTTGGGTGAGATCACACTCGAAAGGGGGTGGGAAAGGTTTTATTGTGACTACAAGCTTCGTCCTAATGACTTTCTGCTATTGAAGCACAAGGGCCTCGATGACTTTGATGTGCGTATCTTTGAATCACCTGGAGTGGAGAGGTCTTACGTTCCATCTGGAGGTGAATCCAGCAACAGAGGAACCCCCCAGGTTCCAAACACTCTTCCAAACACTCCTCCACTGCATCAGCCTCGAACGGGTTGCATCAATATTCCTAGGAGCGCGGCTGCGTCTGAGGTGGCACAGACATTTCACTCTGATCACCCATTCTTTGTAATGCACATCACAAGAAGGCTATTAGGTGTCCACTTCCTGATAAGTATAGTGCTATTAATGTTTGTATCTCCTTCCCTTTCGACTATATACACCTGTTACATTGGCAATGTTGGTCCACATTATCTGTGTTGTTTCTATGTTGGTGGTTATGTTGTAATTGTTAGGTTATGTCGAGTAGGCATTGTGCATGTCTGTGTTTTATGTTGGTGATTAACGCGCAATGTTTGATCTCTGTAATGCCTTTATTTTGTTGTTGAATTGCATGGTTTAGTAGATAATCACTGGATTGCATGACAATTGATGATAATGATATGACTAATGGCCGATTTATTATAATTGAACTCATGACCGTTGCCGTATTGGTCCACATTATCTAACTACTTCTCGTTGTCATATTTTGCCAGCCAAATGTACCACACTTTGGCCACGACGTTGGTGACAATGTCATGGTCACTCTGCGTGCAGGGGATATCTCTGTTCGAGCAGCCTACAGCCGATACGGGGGCAAGCGAAGAGGCAACTATGGCACCATCACAGGAGGCTGGGGGGAATTCTTGAAGCTGTGCAATATCAACGATGATCAATTGGCTATTTTTGAGATATCGAGGACTAACCCGGAGGTGGTGCTCTTGGTTCAGTTTGTTGATTATGAGTAACAAACCTTAGAATGATACAGATGTTGATGATGTTTTTTGGATTGCATGGTGTTGTTTCACAATCTTTTTTTTTGTCACATTGGAACGTTTTATAACTTGCACATGGCAATTAGTTACTTGTAAATGGCACACTGTATGACGTTGTTTGGTGTTTTTGAAGTACTTTCTTTATTATCTCATATTGCATACTAGAGTCTCATACAGCAGCATGCATGATCATGATGAATTTCCAAATTCAATATAAGGCATAAATTATGAAAGTCATAATACTGCATAAATTATGAAAGTCATAACACTCCATAACAGAGTCTCCTGCACATATATCTTTTATTTCAAATATAGAGTATAATGCATGATTTTGATGTTTTTGAAGTACTTCCTTTATTACCTCATATTGCGTCTTGATGATTTTGAGTTTCCAAATTCAATATTGCATACTAGAGTCTCATACAGTAGCATGCATGGTCATGGTAAATTTTCAAATTCAATATAAGGCATAAATTATGAAAGTCATAATGTTGCATGATGATGATGAATTTCCAAAGTTAACACTCCATAACAGAGTTTCCTACACGTACATTTTTTATTTCAAATATAGAGCATAATGCATGATCTTGTGAGAAACTAAATTTCTCAAACACCTACTGCATAAGGTTTGATAAATACTATGACAACTCTTTATACGACCCACCATATTATCCTTCCACTCAAATGAAATGTAAGCGGATTCAGTTGAAGTATGGATATGATATTTCTCCCTATGAGTCATAGTCCTCGGCCAATCCAAACTCTGTCGCACCGTTCCACGCCATCTAAAATAATACATTCCATTAGCCATGCACTAACAATCATAAATGAACTAAACATTCAACGAAACTAACGAGTAAAAGAATTTGTTAACATTGTTACCTCCTCGGATGAGTCACTGATCGTTCCAGTCTCGTCCTCACCCTCAGTACCAAAATATGATGCACCTTCTTGTGTATTCCTTCGGCTATTAGGGTTTAACTGGCAAGATAATCGATTATGGCCTATATGGTGACAAAGACTGCACCTCTTGACACCCTTCACCAATGTGTGGTTTGCGTCCTTTCTTTTCCACTTTGGACGCCGAGACATTTGTGGATCCCTCATGCACCCCTCTAATGTTGATGCTTTCCGAACTTCATTCCAATCTCCTAGATCACCACAACCTTTTTTTTTTCTTTAAGTCGTGATATCTCACAACGAACTTTATCCATCATGTCAATAAATTAAGCTTCATCTCCACATGGCAGAACACACATTTCCCTGCAAAGATCATTCAGCATCCAACGTGATCGTTGAATCCCAGCAAAACGGAGCTTTCTCCACAAATGCCCTTACTTTAGAGCGAGCATTCTTTGACCAATGATCAAGAACAAGACTGGCTGGTATATCACTCAACTGCACATGTATGAGCACTGCTACAATATGATCACACGGTATACCAAGAGACTCCATCCGCAAGCATGAGCACTTGAAAATATTACTATCACAATAGCGACCCACTTGCCACTCCTTACGAGCATTAATTGACCTTGACAAAGTGCATATATCACAAGTTTGGCTCAAAGTATGTGTCTGTACCTTCAGTGTACAAGTCTGGAAAAGCATCGGACTGAATAAGAAGAAAATCTCTTTTATGAGCTTGTTGGAAGCTGACATCTCTAGATCATGTAACAGACTCTACAGCACTACATCCCCAACCATAGATAGCATATCAGAGTGTGCTTTTCCAGACCTTCTTTGGGATATGCAACGCATAAACTGTTCAAAAAAGTTTCTCAAATTATGCTGAGCGTGGATAAATTTACCAAGCATTGAGTGCAACCCTTCGCATCTAGAGTTTGTACGAAAACCCCCAAAGAAGTGGCCACGTATATGTGTAGTTACCCACATATTTCTTCTGGAATAAAGGTCAGAAACCCATTAATTATTCAATAGACCGAGCGCATTAACCATATAATGTCAATGATCTTCAAACTCAGAAACCTCATAATCGAATAACATGCATTTTTTAAATTCAGAAGTAAAGGTGGGGTTGTTTAGGTTAGAAGTAGCATTCCTTAGCAGGTGCCACGCACACAAACAATAATAAGTGCCAGGAAACACCGTTTCGATTGCCTTTCTCATCACTCCATGCCATGTCCATCTATTATGTCACATCCAGGTGCTTTACCTTCATTGCGTCTAGGAACTGTTGAAGCAACTAAGTGTAAGTCTGCTCATTCTCATTTGCCACTAGCGCAGTAGCAAACACAATGGGTTGGTTATGGTGATTGACTCCAAAGAACACAACCAGTGGACATACTTATTCTTCTTATATGTCACATCAAATGCTACGACATCCCCAAACAAATGATAATCAAGCTGACTATAATTATTTGACCAAAACAGGTATACCATATGACCATCCTTGTCGGCCAAATACGCACATACATTCCTGGATTCTCTTGCGCTGTGGATTCCAAGAACTTAAGGCAAGACATCGCATTCCCACCTATGAGCCTCCGTTGCTTGCCTATCTGGTTATACATATCCCTCTTTAGAAAGGGAACATTTTGGAATCCCTCAGCAGTGTGCACAAAAATTCGAATAAATCTGTGGCGTTTTAATCCCAACTTTTAGCATCATGTTCATTTGTTCCACAACGACTGCATCCATTTCCCTATGCCCCGATAGCATACAGGTTAGTCTATCCTCTAAAAATTTGTGGTTGTAAACTTCCTGAAAGTACGATATTATCCATTTACCACTTTTTGAGTGCACGTGAACTCGCATCTCTGCCTCACAACCGCATCTAGTCTCCACCTTCGGCTTATGTTTCTATCGCAATCCGTCGTTAACAAACCCTATATCTCTTGAGCCCTGCCGAAAACACACAAATTCTTGTGTAACCTCATTCTTCACATTCCGTTGAATCTTATTCTTCCTCACAGCAAAACCATTCATTTTCGAATACAAACTATAAAACAAAAATGCAACTGATCGATCCGAAAAATGACACATCATAATCTCAGCGGTTATTTCTTTGAAATTAATACATCCAAGCTTTGCAATACCGTTGACGGCTCTCTTTTCCCAGTTGTCATAGAAATTGTCCCCAAAATAATGAAGTAAGTTTTAAAAAAATTAAATGTTCGTAATTATTTTAAAATAGATAATGAAATAAGTTTTAGATATTACTTATTTGACTTTTGAAAAATATCTTTTTAAAGTTCTAGTATTTATATTTGGTAAAGTTTTAAAATTGCCTTTAACATTTAAATTATCCTATTTAAGTTCGTCATATTTTAAAATTATCTCAATATTATCATGTTGCTTGTAATCTATTAACAAAGTTGACGATATAATAATATTGAGATGATTTTAAAATGTTAAGGACTTAAATAAAGCGAAAATATTAGGAAAAAAATGATACATTATTCTTAAAAGAATTACTCAATCAAGTAAAATGAAAGTAGATTTTAATAGAATAAATTGTATTACAAATTTAAGATTTTTATTTATTATCATGGAATGCTTGTAGAATAACTAGTAGATAAATTTCTAAAAAAAAAAAAGAACATGATACATATACAATAAAGTATAAATTATACATTTTTTTCTCTAATGTATCGAACTTTTTTAATGTTTATTTTAAATAAATTTATTTTTAATTTTAAAATAAATTTTAATTTTATCATTCAATAATATCATATTTTTTATGATTATTATTTAATTATTTTTAATTATATCTAAGTAAATTACTCATAATCATATTACTTTAATTCTAAATATTTTTTTTTAATTAAATTAAATATTAAAGAAGTTCAGTATATTAGAGATAAGAAGATATAATTCATACTTTATTTATATGTACCATGTTACTTTTTTTTCGAAAGTTTATCTATTAGTCATTCTACAAGTATGACTAAAAATTTTGAATTTATATGCAATTCAGTTCATTAAAATGTTCTTTCATGTTACTTAATTTGATAATTCTTCTAAAAGTAATATATCTTTTTTGTATCTAATGTTTTGTTCTATTTAAATCCGTAATGTTTTAAAATCATCTCAATGTTATCATACCGTCAATTCTACTAACAAATCACTAATGATAGAACAATATTAAAACGATTTTAAAATGTTAAGGATAACGTTGAGACATATCTCAAATGTTGAGGATAAAACGATAATTTACTCATTAAACTAAAAATAAATGATTTTCAACAAACACAAAAAAAATCAAAATTTTGTTTGGTAAAATAATTTTTTAAATTAAAAATCATAATAAACATAAATATAAGAATAAATTTGAATTTTATTAATATATGAGATTATGTATGTTAGATTTTTTAATTTTGATAAATATAAATTAACTTTAAAAATCATGATAATTTTTAAAAGTGTGCAAGTACATCCAGATAATTTCATTAAACCAAATTAATTCTAATTTGTTTAATATATTAATTA
>NC_029786.2:21760008-21762782 GCF_000816755.2 Arachis ipaensis | reverse complement strand
TTGCTTTATGTATTTTCATTTAAAAAATAAAAAATACTTCATATATTTTTATATATTATCATGTGCAATAAATATAATATTTGTGTTACAGTAATTGAATACACAATTTCAAATTAAAATGAGTTCCTTAAAACTATATCATTAAATTATACACAATCTGAATCATGTAACAACTATTATATATATATAATATCAATGATTCATTAGAAAAAACGCAAGTGGTTGATAATAAAACTAAAAACCATTTTAATTATAGATACATTTTGGTATATAATATTTTATGACGGTTATTTGGCTACGATATATAAGAGAAAGAATCATTTGTAGTTAGACTTTCATTTAGGGAATGAAGTAGCGCCTAATTTACGTTGCAAAGAATCTTCTTATATGTATGATATTATTGAAAAGGAAAAATATTACAAGTTTGTTTTTTTAAGTCAAATAATAGCCAAGTGATCACATCATCATACTTATAATTTGACTTACGTCATTTTCAACCAAGTCTGTGAGATAAAAAATATATTTTTTAATTAAAAAATTGACCTATGTATTTATAAATAGTGATATTTACGGTGCGATTTGGATCGATTTTGAAAAAAAAATAATATAATTCGAAGTATATAATTTGTTGCAATTTAGATTGGATCTATTTGATTTTATATTTTAAATTCATTCTAATCCGACCCAAACTAATGCGATTTGGATTAGTTTAATTTATTCGATTTAAAAAAATTAACATTTTGTTACTAAAAAATAGAAGCAACGTTACATTAGTAAAACAAACAAATAAATGAATATCATTTTATATTAAAAAAATGCTTACATAATAATAATATAAAAACATATAATAAATTAACATATTAATATAAAATTTAAATTTAATAATAAAATCGTAATATTAAATTACATTTTGCAGTTTGAATTGAATTAATTCAGTTTTGAGAAGTGAATATGAAATCTGATCCAATATATATATATAATTTATCAAAAATAAAATCTGATTTAATCTAAATTAATGCGATTTAGATCGATTTTCAATTTTGGAATGGATATTGACTTTGTTTGTATTTTGTTTGAATTTGAACACCCTTATTTGTAACACCCTAACTACCAAAGCTCACGCTTCCGGCTGCGCGACTCTGATAGCTCGGACATTACGACGACACTTATACTATTTAATACTAAAATATGAGCCCGTTTAAAACTTTTTAAACCGCAACACCGCTCCCAAAAATACTTTCGTTTGATAACGTACATCCATAGATACCATACAACTTACAAAAACTCATAAAGAGTACATACATATATACACTTATATACATAGATAATATTATAAGCATTATCCAATACAACTCCTATCCCTCTTACAGAACATATCAAGATAAAGGCCAGGGTACAAAATATACTAAAGCAATACAGAGTTCTCAACAACAACTAAATAAACTCTTCGTAACTTCTGCGCCCATATCCTGAAAGGGGAAAAATGTAGGGGGGTGAGAACATCATCCTCGAAAGGGTTCTCAGTAGAGGGTTTTGGGGAATTACTGTAATAGGATACATGAAGATAAACCATACCAGTGATTAATAACCGTCCTATACCTCTTTTCAAAAACAACGATTTACAGTAAAAGAGGAATCGGAAATCTTTTCTGAAAGAGGAACAGTTCAATTCTCAAAAACTCAAAAGCCTTTCAAAACGGTTTATCTATGCTGAACCAAAATAGCCTTTCATATTTTATTCCAAACCAGAAACACAAATCGGAACCAACCATCGGTTCATCTCATTCCAACCACGACCCTAGGCCCAAACAATCCAACCATCAACCAATCACCACAGTCCAACAGAGTCCCAATAGCAAACACAAATAGGAAGATGCAAGCACAAACAAACAATTATTTCAAGTAGAACAATTAGCAATTAATCACATAGGCAAACCAAGTATAATATGCACACCCAAACAATGTCACATAGATGCATATGATGCATGCCTGTCCTAGTGGCTGATGATATCATCTGTCGGTTATATAGCCAACCCGACACGTCCTGGTAGCTAACCATGGACAGAAACACCCATCGCGGAGCAAGTAGGTTTGAGCTACAACCCCATTGCTACTACCCGCTCAACCCAGAGCCAGTGGAATAACCACTACTGCGGCTACTACCCAGGCGGGTGTTTAACAGCTCAACCTGGAGCGAGTGGAATCACCACTACTACCGCTACTACCCAGGCGTCACAGTCTCTGACCTGGAGCAAGTGGGACGAACCACAACCATTGCTACTACCCAGGTATCTCAAGCATATATTAATTCATTCCCAGTCATGGATCAACATCCATCTCAGCCATCCGGCTTAAATTCATAATTCATAGTCAGCCATACGGCCCATAACTCATTCGGCAATCAGCCATAAATCAATATAATACACAGCCATTCCGGCTCACGGTTCAATCCAAAATCAGCCAATATTCATAATCATACACAGCCATTCCGGCCCATAACAAAACAGCACTTCCACCACTCAACATCATCAAATTCATAAAACTGGCATTTAAGCCATAAATCACTTTTCTCAAGCCATTTCATTTTGAAATCAAATTTCAACTCTTTTCAGCCTTGCCTTTAAAGATCTCATTTCTCAAATCATCTCAGGCTCACAAGCCACTTTTACTCAAAGTGAGTTCCCTTTTTAAAACAAAGCCGCTCTCGGCATCCTCTTTCCAAGACTTCCAAAACCATGGAAAGTTAAAGATTCAATTTGGGAACAATCAAAATC
>NC_029786.2:21743705-21759576 GCF_000816755.2 Arachis ipaensis | reverse complement strand
CGGCTTAAATTCATAATTCATAGTCAGCCATACGGCCCATAACTCATTCGGCAATCAGCCATAAATCAATATCATACATAGCCATTCTGGCTCACGGTTCAATCCAAAACCAGCCAATATTCATAATCATACATAGCCATTCCGGCCCATAACAAAACAGCACTTCCACCACTCAACATCATCAAATTCATAAAACTGGCATTTAAGCCATAAATCACTTTTCTCAAGCCATTTCACTTTGAAATCAAATTTCAACTCTTTTCAGCCTTGCCTTTAAAGATCTCATTTCTCAAATCATCTCAGGCTCACAAGCCACTTTTACTCAAAGTGAGTTCCCTTTTTAAAACAAAGCCACTCTCGGCATTCTCTTTCCAAAACTTCCAAAACCATGGCAAGTTAAGGATTTATTTCAAAGTATCCAAAATCACCCACCCAACAGTGGAATTTCATAACAAAAGATTTTCGGCAGAGTCCCAAGTCTTTAGGGGAAGGTCAACTTACATCAATTCCTTAAAATTCATTGAAACTCTTAAAATCATAGATTCTCGGTTCAAGTAAATAAAATTGAATTTATTATGAAACCGAACCATACAAAATCACAAGTTCCAACCCAGTCCAAAAATTGACTCATTTGAAACGGAACCGGTTCATTTGAATCAAACCGCTTTCAGATTTCTTTTTGGAATCCATTTTTCCAACTCTTCCAAAATGCCTCAAACTTAATTACTCAATCAAAAGTCTAGATTCCTTTGAAATCACTAAAAGCTCCTTTTTATATTGAAATCAATATTAGAGCATCATTCTTTCCTTCAATGATTTAAACGGTAAAAATAGTTCATTTCTAAATAAGTCAAAATCAAGGCATAAAGTTCACTAAATAAATTAAGCTTGAAAATATAAATATTCTCTTAATAAATCAAATAATACAACTTCTCAAATCCAATCCTTTTTAAATAACTTTTTAAACGAGACTAGGATTTTGTAGAAATTTCGGCAGCACCTCCCCTAAAACTTGGACTTTTGCCACCCGGTTCGGGTCCCAACTAAACCGTTTCTCATTCCTTTTCAACAGCTCAAAACTAGAAATCAATTCAAAAGCAAGCTAAATCCAACAGTCGCCTCAGTGGCATATCTCAAGGAAACCATTTCAGAAATCAACTCAATATCAACCGATTTAACTCATTTCTAAAGCTTTAAAGAATCGGTTTCAGCAATAAATCATTTATCAAAACCAAATCAGTTAAAGCAACCCAGGCTGAATTTCAAGAGTATTCTATCTTTCACATCATCAAAATAATTGACTCAATTCAAACCAATCCTCGACGGATTAAACTCGTTTCAAATCTTTAAAGATTCAACTTCAAACATTACATTTCATAAGCCACACAACAATTTAGCCAAACCAACATCCATAGTCATTCGAGTCAATCAAATAATACATAAGGCAGATACAATCACCAAATACACAATATCTCACGCCAGTACCCATATGTAATAATTCCAATAATAAACTATAGTTTTCGGAAAGCGCCCCTACCTCAAAACGCAAATTCCATAACCCAAGCGTCTCACAGAGTCCTTTACGCCTCAACCCAAACTGACGGCAACCAAGACCTCAGCTCCCAGTCACTTTCGCAATAACCTCAACAACTCTAATCGTAACATACAACAACCGAAACTCAATCGTATAGCAATTGATGCCGCAAAACCTTAGTGTATGAAGCCAGAATAGTAACTAGAGAGCTTTCAAATCGAAACGCTTACCGAACCGAAGGAGGAACGGCTGAACCGACACTGCGGTGGTCTACAAACCGGCTCGGCGGCAGCCCGGCAGCCACCTCAAGCGGCAGCTATGACCTGAACCATATACAGTGACAATGAGGTTCCCAGAAACTCAACGGAAAGGAGAACCAACGTAAAACCCTTACTGGTAGAATTTTTCGGCGACGGCAAAAGCAGCCAGAAGCTCCGGCGGTGCTCCTGGAAGTCACATAACCACGCGGTCAGAATCACAGAGACGCAGCTCCCTTTTTTCGGCAGTGTTTTTCGGCGACGGTAATGCCGTTTCCCGGCAGCCAGGCACGGTGGCGCGAGTCAACACGGAACCAGACAGAGCGGCGGCGCTCATCGGCGGCAGCAGCATCCTCTCAGCGATGGCAGTGAGATGCGACCGGTTGGATGACGGCGCGGCATGGTGGTGAACTGAACGGCGACACCGAGGCACTGCAGACAGCTCCCCTCCAGCTCAACGGCGACGAGACGCGCCTCCCTCTCTCTTCCTCCCGCTGGCTCACGGTTTCTTCCTTCTCCGTGGGTATGGGGAAAACTGTGAGTTCTGTGTGGTGAGGGGTGAAACGGCGCTGGAGTGAGGGATGAGTGGGTTAGGGTTTTTGAGTAAAAATTAGGGTTAGGGGTATTTTGGTAATTTCACTTAAAATAGGGATAATATAGTAATTGAAATCCAATTTAAATCTAACTCTATTTGTATATAGAAAAATACTATTTACTCATCACTTTTACAAATTATTTTCAACAAAATGCCCAAATTAAATAATTAGAAATAATATACTTAATTTCTTCATTTTTCCAAAATAACAATATCAATATACTAAAATATTGATTATTTAGTCCATATCATATAAAATCCTTATTATTTCATAACTATCAACTTTATAATTTAAATATAGAAAATAACCCAATAATTATAAAATTAGATAATAATCATAACTCGTCTCAAATCCAATAAATTAAAAATTGCCTTAATTATCCTTAATAAAATAATCTCTGAAATTAAGGCTATAAATACATGTATGATTTGAGACTTGATCATAATAAGACTTTTCAAAGATTTTGGGTCTTACATTATTTATAAGTGATGACAAATTTATATTCAACTTTATTTTCATATATTTAATAATTCAAATTGAAGTCTTAGCATGGACTCCGCATCTATTTTATTTGATTTGTTGATACTATAAAAAATATTCAGATAACTTTTAACTATTATATTTAATACCATATATTACAAAACTCTATCATTGTTGATCATTTTAAGTCGACTGAATTTTAATACTATGTATTATATGTAGAATTAATCATGGGAGATAATGAGATTAAGAAGTTTTACTTATTTGATTTAGATAAAATTTTACAATCTTGTGACAATTCTAAAAGATTATCTATTTATTTGTTTATGTCTTTAGCAATTAAAGTACATAGTTCTTTGTTAGCTAAAAGAATAACTATAGAAGAATTAAACTTTGAAAGCGATTAGTTAAAACCTATGAAACACGGACACTTCATTGAGTTGCCGTATCCGCGTGTTGGATACATTTTAGACACGACACTTACCAACACTCGTTCGATACGTGTGTCTGCTTTGTCCAATCGTGTGTTAATAAAAAGTCAAAAAATTTTCTCTGGACACGCTTGAACACACCTAAATACCATCACATATCAGTGTGTCCAGTCTTATTCTTACCATATATTCTTTAAATAAATTTAGATATAGTATATATTATTATTTATTAAAATAAAAATATTTTAAATACTTGATATAATTACAATAAGATATTGAAAATAATAAAAAAATTATATTTAATATCAATAAAATATCAAAATATCATTACAATTTATCTACATTGGTTTTTCAACACATCGTCTAAAAAGAAAAAAATATACCTTTGATTAAATTATTATGGTTGTGTATCGTGGAGAAAGAATTTTGGTTTTGTTTATAGTAATGAGGTATGACAACATTTATTTGAAGCTCAATTTCAATTGAAATTCATTTAAAAAGTGAAATAGGATATATTTAAGGTTCAAAATACTATCAAAATTGAGAATTACATATTTCACATCTAACTTAATTACCCCTAAAGCAATGTTGTTAGAGAACCAAACTCATAATTTGAAAAAAAAAAACTCCTTAATTAGTAGATATTATTACAAAACACTTGATAAATGCTTGATGGATATCTTATTTTTTTGACACATAACAAAGATTTACCTTTTGAAAAAAAAA
This sequence comes from Arachis ipaensis, assembly GCF_000816755.2. NCBI lineage: Eukaryota > Viridiplantae > Streptophyta > Magnoliopsida > Fabales > Fabaceae > Arachis > Arachis ipaensis. The sequence goes on along the minus strand of NC_029786.2, from coordinate 21,755,552 downwards.
ATGGTTGTATTTGACGGGTAATTCGACTTCCAGTTTTGAATAATCAATATCACTTCTCTTTCTATTGTAACAAAAGATTTTTTTGTGAAAATGACTTCTATCAATAATTATTATTTTACATAGGTACGATTCAAGACTTTAGACACAAATCCTTTTTATCATTTTACATGTGTTAAGATAAGATAATGTGCATTAATCTTTTTTAGTAATTTTGATCATTGTTTACATTAACAAAAAATATAAAATCATTTCTAAGTACAAATACAATCACTTTAACTCAAAAATAGGCAAAATATATTGGTAAACTTTAATAGGTAATAACATTTATTATATTATTTTGATTCCAAGAATGCATATGATACCATAATATAAACCAATTATAGGTAGATTACAAAAAAGTTATGTATAATATTTTTTTTGCTATAATAATAAAAAAAGTAATTCAAAGACAATTTTTATCTATTTAAATTATACTTACTCAAATCAGTTTTAACATAAAACTAAGAGAATTTAAAAATTTTACTCATGAATCATGAAAAATATCTATAAATTTAATCGCTAATATTATTTAAAGAGAAATATTTAAAAATATAGAAATCTAATATAAATATTTTAATTTAATTACAAATTATATATTTTTAATGAGTAATCCGGGCTGGCCTGGACCCGAGACATATTTTATCGGGTTCGGATTTATATTTTTTTTAAACCCAATGTTATTTTCGGGTCGGGTTCGAATTTTGTTTCGAGTCGCCCAACCCGGCCCAAAGTTGCTTTGTACTATAAAAAATATATATTTGAGTTAATCAGTAATGTTATATTATATGGTATTATTTTTGTTTTAAAATAATTTATTTTGATATAAATATAATATAACATTTGTTAAATTTTATTTTTAAAATAAAATTTTATTATTTTTCTTTTTTAATTTTTTTTGTGACTTTCTTCTTTAGTTTTTATTCTCTTAAAAGTATAAAGAGAAAAATAAAAAATAAAAGAGCTGCAATAAATGTACGCAAAAAGAAAAGCTGCAAATAAAAGTAGGAAGAAGGATTGTTTTTATTAATAAGAGTAATTTTGGCTATTTAAATCTCATATTTTGGGCAAAATTACTCTTAAGTCAAATTATTCCAAATGAAGAGAATCTGATCACAAAACATTCACAATGTCATCAATCTTTTTGCACAACTAATATGGCTCATGTATATAACATAAAGCTAAACGAAATAACAGTATTTTGGGCAAATTAGGGTAATAACACAAAACACTAGTTCTAAGAGTAGAATTAACGTTAATAATTTTCTACATTGTATTGGGACTAAATTAGTTCTGGGTTATGGGTTGTTAATCCCAACAATTACAACTTAATTAAAAGCCCTTTACGTCTACAGTATATGGCAGGCCACTTGTTTCATTTACAAAATGGTTTAACTGTTTTAATAAAGAAAAAAATACGTTTTAATAAAGAAATTAGTAAAAAATAAATAAATCATTAATGTATCAGGAACGAAATGTTTTGTTGTGCAGAAGAAGACTAGAAGAGTGATAACATATAAACCTATGGAGAGGATTTAGAAGTTGACTGCATTTATTAGATAGGATTCACCAATCAAATCCGACCTACATGCCACCCTTTTTGTTACTATTCTTCTCACTTTCCAAATTTCCATCTATCCTCTCATTATTTACCTTCGTACCTTTGGAAGAAAGAACTCATGGACGCAGGTAGGAGAAGACTTCCTCATGCACTAGGGCATATTGGGAGGAACAACGATGTTGTTCGAGTTATCAAACCGGCTGGGGATCCGTCGCAACCACTGGTACGTTGCTCCCTCCTCATTTGGTATTATCTCATCTTTATTTGACTATAGTTGATGTCTCTTTTCCTTATTATTTGCCTTATTTGCCAATAGTTCACATGGCCACCTGTAATACTATCTGTTATGCTCTTTGTTAATATACCCATTTATGCAGCACATACCCTTCCCAAATGTTCTCCTCCCGAAATCTAGTAAACATGTGTACCTAACAGTCTCTGACGGGGTGCAGAGAACATACAAGATTGGATGTAGCCCGAACATCTTGGGTAAGATCACGCTCGAAGGGGGGTGGGAAAGGTTTTATCGTGATTACAAGCTTCGTCCCAATGACATTCTGCTGTTGAAGCACAAGGGCCTCGATGACTTCGATGTGCGTATCTTTGAATCACCTAGAGTGGAGAGGTCTTATGTTCTGTATAGAGGTGAATCCAGCAACAGAGGAACCCCCCAGGTTCCAAACACTCTTCCAAACACTCCTCCACTGCATCAGCCTCGAACGGGTTGCATCAATATTCCTAGGAGTGCGGCTGCATCTGAGGTGGCACTGACATTTTGCTCTGATTACCCATTCTTTGTAATGCACATCACAAGAAGGCTATTAGGTGTCCACTTCCTGGTAAGTCTAGTGCTAGTAATGTTTGTATCTCTTTCCCTTTCGACTATATTAAACCTGTTCATTGGCAATGTTGGTCCACATTATCTGTGTTGTTTCTATGTTAGTGGTTATGTTGTAATTGTTAGGTTATGTCAAGTAGGCATTGTGCATGTCTGTGTTTTATGTTGGTGATTAACGCGCAATGTTTGATCTCTGTAATACCTTTATTTTATTGTTGAATTACATGGTTTAGTAGATAATCACTGGATTGCATGACAATTGATGATAATGATATGACTAATGGCCGATTTATTATAATTGAACTCATGACCGTTGCAGTATTGGTCCACATTATCTAACTACTTCTCGTTGTCATATTTTGCCAGCCAAATATACCACACTTTGGCCACGACGTTGGTGACAATGTCATGGTCACTCTACGTGCAGGGGAAATCTTTGTTCGAGCGGCCTACAGCCGATACGGGGACAAGTAAAGACGTCACTATGGCACCATCACAGGAGGCTGGGGGGAATTCGTGAATCTGTGCAACATCAACGATGATCAATTGGCTATTTTTGAGATATCGAGGACTAACCCGGAGGTGGTGCTCTTGGTTCAGTTTGTTGATTATGAGTAACTAACCTTAGAATGATACAACTGTTGATGATGTTTTATGGATTGTATGGTGTTGTTTCGCAATTTTTTTTTTTTTTTGTCACATTAGAACAATGTTTTATAACTTGCACATGGCAGTTATTTACTTGTAAATGGCACACTGTATGATGTTGTTTGGTGTTTTTGAAGTACTTTCTTTATTATCTCATATTGCATACTAGAGTCTCATACAACAGCATGCATGATCATGATGAATTTTCAAATTCAATATAGGTCATAATACTGCATAATGATGAATTTCCATAGTTAACACTCCATAACAGAGTCTCCTACACATATATCTTTTATTTCAAATATAGAGTATAATGCATGATTTTGATGTTTTTGAAGTACTTTCTTTATTACCTCATCTTGCGTCTTGATGATTTTGAGTTTCCAAATTCAATATTGCATACTAGAGTCTCATAAAGCAGCATGCATGGTCATGGTAAATTTCCAAATTCAATATAAGGCATAAATTATGAAAGTCATAATGCTCCATGATGATGATGAATTTCCAAAGTTAACGCTCCATAACAGAGTCTCCTACACACATTTTTTATTTCAAATATAGAGCATAATGCATGATCTTGTGAGAAACTAAATTTCTCGAACACCTACTGCATAAGGTTTGATAAATACTATGACAACTCTTTATACGACCCACCATATTATCCTTCCACTCAAATGAAATGTAAGCGGATTCAGTTAAAGTATGGATATGATATTTCTCCCTCTGAGTCATAGTCCTTGGCCAATCCAAACTCTGTTGCACCGTTCCAGGCCATCTAAAATAATGCATTCCATTAGCCATACACTAACAATCATAAATGAACTAAACATTCAACGAAACTAATGAGTAAACGAATTTGTTAACATTGTTACCTCCTCGGATGAGTCACCGATCATTCTAGTCTTGTTCTCACCCTCAGTACCAAAATATGATGCACCTTCTTGTGTATTCCTTTGGCTATTAGGGTATAACTGGCAAGATAATCAATTATGGCCTATATGGTGACAAAGACTGCACCTCTTGACACGCTTTAATGTTGATGCCACTTTGGATGCTGAGCCATTTGTGGATCCCTCACGCACCCCCTCTAATGTTGATGCTTTCCGAACTTCATTCCGATCTCCTAGATCACCACAATCTTTTTTCTCTTTCAGCCGCGATATCTCATAACGAACTTTATCCGTCATGTCAACAAATTCAGCTTCGTCTCCACATGGCAGAACATACATTTCCCTGCAAAGATCATTCAGCATCTAACGTGATCGTTGAATCCCAGCAAAACGGAGCTTTCTCCACAAATGCCCTTACTTTGGAGCGAGCATTCTTCGACCAACGATCAAGAAAAAGATTGTCTGGTATATCACTCAACTTCACATGTATGAGCACTGCTACAATATGATCACACGGTATACCAAGAGACTCCATCCGCAAGTACGAGCACTTGAAAATGTTACTGTCACAATAGCGAGACACTTGCCACTCCTTACGAGCATTAACTGACCATGACAAAATGTATATATCACAAGTTTGGCTCGAAGTATGTGTCTGTACCTTCAGTGTACAAGTCTAGAAAAGCATCGGACTGAATAAGAAAAAAATCTCTTTTGTGAGCTTGTTGGAAGCTGACATCTCCAGATCATGCAACAGACTCTATAGCACTACATCCCTGGTGCGCAGAAATCGAGACGGTTCCATTCCTTGGTAATGGCACTGAAAAATTTATACGCACATTCATAATCTTAATTCTTTGTCACAACTTCGCACAACTGACCAGCAAGTGCACTGGGTCGTCCAAGTAATAAACCTTACGTGAGTAAGGGTCGATCCCACGGAGATTGTCGGCTTGAAGCAAGCTATGGTCACCTTGTAAATCTCAGTTAGGCGGATTCAAATGTATTAAGAGATTATAGTGTACTAAAAGATAAGTAAAATAGGATAGAGATACTTATGTAATTCATTGGTGAGAGTTTCAGATAAGAGTATAGAGATGCTTTCGTTCCTCTGAACCTCTGCTTTCCTGCTGTCTTCATCCAACCATTCCTACTCCTTTCCATGGCAAGATTTATGTAGGGCATCACCGTTGTCAATGGCTACATCCCATCCTCTCTGTGAAAATGGTCCAATGCGCTGTCACTGCATGGCTAATCATCTGTCGGTTCTCGATTATACTGGAATAGGATTTACTATCCTTTTGCGTCTGTCACTACGCCCAGCACTCGCGAGTTTGAAGCTCGTCACAGCCATCCCTTCCCAGATCCTACTCGGAATACCACAGACAATGTTTAGACTTTTCGGATCTCAGGAATGGCCATCCATGGGTTCTAACTTATACCACGAAGATTCTAATATCTCGAACTCGGTCCTCTGTATTAGATATCTAAGAGATATTCATTCTAGCTTGTTTGCATGTAGAATGGAAGTGTTTGTCAGGCACGCGTTTATAAGTGAGAATGATGATGAGCGTCACATAATCATCACATTTATCATGTTCTTGGGTGCGAATGGATATCTTAGAATAGGAATAAGCTTGAATTGAATAGAAAAACAGTAGTACTTTACATTAATTCATGAAGAACAGCAGAGCTCCACACCTTAATCTATGGGGTGTAGAAACTCCACCGTTGAAAATACATAAGTGATGAAGGTCCAGGCATGGCCGAATGGCCAGCCCCCATAAAGGTCTAAGATAGCATAAAACTGATCAAAGATCTAATCCGAAGATGTAAATACAATAGTAAAAAGTCCTATTTATACTAAACTAGTTACTAGGGTTTATAGAAATGAGTAAATGATGCAAAAATCCACTTCTGGGGCCCACTTGGTGTGTGCTTGGGCTGAGCATTGAGCTTTACACGTGTAGAGGCTTCTCTTGGAGTTGAACGCCAGTTTGTAACCTGTTTCTGGTGTTTAACTCCACTTTGCAACCTGTTTCTGGCGTTTAACTCCAGAATGCAGCATAAAACTGGCGTTAGCGTCGTCTAAACTTGGGCAAAGTATGGACTATTATATATTTCTGGAAAGCCCTGGATGTCTACTTTCCAACGCAATTGAGAGCGCGCCATTTGGAGTTCTGTAGCTCCAGAAAATCCACTTCGAGTGCAGGGAGGTCAGAACAAGGAGATTAAGGAATGAGTCCACCTTAGTGAGGGTGGCGTCTTCCTCTTCTTGAAGAACCAATGGTGCTCTTGAGCTCCTCTATGTCTCTTCCTTGTCTTTCTTGCTCCTCCCTCATAGCTCTTTGATCTTCTCTAATTTCATAGAGGATGATGGAGTGCTCTTGGTGCTTCACCCTTAGTTGTCCCATGTTGGAACTTAGTTCTCCTAGGAAAGTGTTGATTTGCTTCCAATAATTCTGTGGAGGAAAGTGCATCCCCTGAGGCATCTCAGGGATTTCATGGTGAGGAATTTCCTCATGGTCATGTTGAGGTCCATGATCTCTTATTTGCTCCATCCTTTTCTTAGTGATGGGCTTATCCTCTTCAATGAGGATATCTCCCTCTATGTCAATTCCAGCCGAATTGCAGAGGTGGCAAATGAGGTGAGGAAAGGCTAACCTTGCCCAAGTGGAGGACTTGTTAGCCACCTTGTAGAGTTCTTGAGGTATAATATCATGAACTTCCACCTCTTCTCCAATCATGATACTATGGATCATGATGGCCCGGTCTATAGTAACTTCAGACCGGTTACTAGTAGGAATGATTGAACGTTGAATGAGCTCTAGCCATCCCCTAGCCACTGGTTTGAGGTCATGCCTTCTTAATTGAACCGGCTTGCCTCTTGAGTCAATTTTCCATTGAGCTCCTTCCTCATATATATCTATGAGGACTTGGTCCAACCTTTGATCAAAGTTGACCCTTCTTGTGTAGGAGCGTGCGTTCTCTTCCATCATTGGCAATTTGAACGCCAGCCTTACATTTTTCGGACTGAAATCTAAGTATTTTCCCCGAACCATGGTAAGCCAATGCTTTGGATTCGTGTTCACACTTTGATCATGGTTCCTAGTGATCCATGTGTTTGCATAGAACTCTTGAACCATTAGGATCCTGACTTGTTGAATGGGGTTGGTGAGAACTTTCCAACCTCTTCTTTGGATCTCAAGTCGGATCTCCGGATACTCATTCTTCTTGAGCTTGAAAGGAACCTCAGGGATCACTTTCTTCTTGGCCACAACTTCATAGAAGTGGTCTTGATGGACCTTTGAGATGAATCTCTCCATCTTCTATGACTCAGAGGTGGAAGCAATTGCATTTCCTTTCCTCTTTATAGAGGTTTCTCTGGCCTTAGGTGCCATAAATGGTTATGAAAAAAACAAAAATCAATGCTTTTACCACACCAAACATAAAATGTTTGCTCGTCCCCGAGCAAAAGAAGAAAGAAAGTAGTAGAAGAAGAAGAAAATGGAGGAGATGGAGGGTGAGTAGGTTTTGGCCAAGTGGAAGAAGAGAGGGTAGTGTTGTGTGAAATAGAAGAATGAATGAGGGATTTATATAGAAGTGGGGAGGGGTTTAGGGTTCGGCCATTTAGGGTTGGGTTTGGGAGGGAAAATATTTTGAATTTGAAGGTAGGTGGGGTTTATGGGGAAGAGAAGATGGATGTGAGTGGTGAAGAGGTGATGGGGAAGAGTGATTGAGTTGATTGGTAAGGGGTATTTGGGGAAGAGAGTTATAAAAAGGTGGGAAGAGGAGAGAAGAAGGGTAGTGGGAATCTTGTGGGGTCCACAGATCCTGAGGAGATCCTGTGGGGCCCACAGATCAAGTGGGGCCAAGGACTTAACATCCCTGCCTCAATTAGGCGTGTAAAACGCCCTTATTGTGCGATTCTGGCGTTTAACGCCACTTCCATGCTTGTTTCTGGCGTTAAACGCCAGCTCCATGCTTGTTTCTGGCGTTTAACGCCAGCTTTCCTCTGGGTGCAATCCTGGCATTTAAACGCCAGACTGCTGCTTATTTCTGGCGTTTAACGCCAGTTTCATGCTCTGTTCTGGCGTTAAATGCCAGCCAGATGCTCCTTACTGGCGTTTAAACGCCAGTAAGCTCTTCCTCCAGGGTGTGCTATTTTCAATGCTGTTTTTCATTCTATTTTTGATTTTTCAGTAGTTTTTGTGACTCCACATGATCATCAACCTAATAAAACACGAAATAATAAAGAGAAAATAAAATAAAATTGATTAAATAACATTGGGTTGCCTCCCAACAAGCACTTCTTTAATGTCAATAGCTTGACAGTGAGCTCTCATGGAGCCTCACAGATAATCAGAGCAAGGTTGGAACCTCCCAACACCAAAATTAGGGTTTGGTTATGGGGGTTCAACACCAAACTTAGAGTTTGGTTGTGGCCTCCCAACTGGATTTGTCTGCCATCTCTAATGAGAATTTGGCAGCCTGTACCTCAAAGATTCCCATTTTCTCCATTACAGAGAGTGACATGAGGTTTATCCCTGACCCAAGGTCACATAGAGCCTTCTCAAAGGTCATAGTGCCTATGGTATAAGGTATTAGGAACTTTCCAGGATCCTGTTTCTTCTGAGGCAATCTCAGTTGATTCAGATCACTCAGTTCATTGGTGAGCAAGGGGGGTTCATCTTTTCAAGTCTCATTACCAAATAATTTGGCATTAAGCTTCATGATCACACCAAGGTATTTGGCAACTTGCTCTTCAGTGACATCTTCATTCTCTTCAGAAGAAGAATACTCATCAGAGCTCATGAATGGCATAAGGAGGTTCAATGGAATCTCTATGGTCTCTAGATGAGTCTCAGATTCCTTTGGTTCCTCAGAGGGAAACTCCTTATTGATCATTGGACATCCCAGGAGGTCTTCCTCACTGGGATTCACGTCCTCTCCCTCCCTTGTAGGTTCGGCCATGGTGATTAAATCAATGGCTTTGCACTCTCTCTTTGGATTTTCTTCTGTATTGCTTGGGAGAGTACTGGGAGGAGTTTCAGTGACCCTTTTACTCAGCTGGCCCACTTGTACCTCCAGATTTCTAATGGAGGACCTTGTTTCATTCATGAAACTTAAAGTGGCCTTAGATAGATCAGAGACTATATTTGCTAAGTTAGATGGATTCTGCTCAGAGTTCTCTGTCTGTTGCTGAGTGGATGATGGAAAAGGCTTGCTATTGCTAAACCTATTTCTTCCACCATTATTAAAGCCTTGTTGAGGCTTTTGTTGATCCTTCCATGAGAAATTTGGATGATTTCTCCATGAGGGATTATAGGTATTTCCATAGGGTTCACCCATATAATTCACCTCTGCTATTGCAGGGTTCTCAGGATCATAAGCTTCTTCTTCAGAAGATGCCTCTTTAGTACTGTTGGATGATTCCTTCAATCCATTCAGACTCTGAGAGATCATATTGACTTGCTGAGTCAATATTTTATTCTGAGCCAATATGGCATTTAGAGTATCAATTTCAAGAACTCCTTTCCTCATAGGCATCCCATTATTCACAGGATTCCTTTCAGAAGTGTACATGAACTGGTTATTTGCAACCATGTCAATGAGTTCTTGAGCTTCTGCAGGCATTTTCTTTAGGTGAATGGATCCACCTGCAGAATGGTCCAGTGACATCTTTGATAGCTCAAACAGACCATCATAGAATATATCCAGGATGGTCCATTCTGAAAGCATGTCAGAAGGACACTTTTTGGTCAGTTCCTTATATCTGCAATTCTGTTGCATCAGAGAAACTAGTTGAGGTTTCAGCTCAAAATTGTTTGCTCCAATGGTAGGGATTGAGATGCTTCTTCCATGTAAATTGGAATTAGGTGCAGCAAAGTCACCAAGCATCTTCCTTGCATTATTATTATTTTCGGCCATGTCTTCTTTTTCAAGATTCTCTGTAAGGTTTTCTCTGGATTGTTGTATTTTAGCTTCTCTTAGTTTCTTCTTCAGAGTCCTTTCAGGTTCAGGGTCTGTTTCAACAAGAATGTTCTTGTCCTTGTTCCTGCTCATATGAAAAAGAAGAGAACACAAAAAAAATATAGAATTCTCTATGTCACAGTATAAAGATTCCTTATGCAAGTATAAGAAGAGAAGAATATAAGAAGGAGAATAGAAAAACTCGAACACAGAGAGGAAGATGGTGTTCGAATTTTGGGTGGAAGGGATGTGTTAGTAGATGAATAAATAAATAGAAGGAGATGAGATAGAGAAGAATTCGAAAATTTAAATAAAATAAAATTAAAATTCAAAGTTAAAAATTTGAAAATTAAAATTGAAATCAAATTAAGACAATTAGTTAATTAAAAGGGAAATTTGAAAAAAGAGAGAAGGGATTTTCGAAAATTAGAGAGAGTTAGTTAGTTAGGTAGTTTTGAAAAAGATAAGAATCAAACAAAAAGTTAAGTGGTTAATTGAAAAAGATTTGAAAATCAAATTTGAAAAGATAAGAAGTTAGAAAAGATTTTGAAATTGATTTTGAAAAAGATGTGATTGAAATTTATTTTGAAAAAGATTTGAAAACGAAATTTAAAAAAGGATTTGATTTTGAAAATGAATTTGAAATTAGCAATCAAAAAGATATGATTGAAAAATTAAAAAGATATGATTTTGAAAATTAAAGTTGATTACTTGACTATCAAGAAACAAAAAGATTTGATTTTAAAATTTAAAAAATTGAAGCTTTCTTACTAGGCAAGTAACAAACTTAACAATTTTGAATCAATCACATTAATTGTTAGTATTAATTTCGAAAATATGAAATAGAAACAAGAAAAAGATTTTTGAAAATCATTTTGGAATTTTCGAAAATTATGAAAGGAAAAATGCAAAAGATTTAATTTTTGAAAAAGATTTGAAAAAGATAGAGTTTTCTTTTTTGATTTTTTTTTTCGAAATTTAATTAGGAAAAACGAAAGAGAAGAAATTTTTTTTTGTATTTTTCGAAAATAAGAAATAAAAAGCTTAAAATTAAAATAAAATTACCTAATATGAGCAACAAGATGAACCGTCAGTTGTCCAAACTCGAACAATCCCCGGCAACGGCGCCAAAAACTTGGTGCTGTTGCCGGACCAAAAACATGGCACTGTTGTTGCCGAAAACAAATGTGAAATTTTTGTTCCATCCCCGGCAACGGCGCCAAAAACTTGGTGTGCAGAAATCGTGACGGTTCCATTCCTTGGTAACGGCGCTGAAAACTTTATACACACGTTCATAATCTTAATTCTTTGTCACAACTTCGCACAACTGACCAGCAAGTGCACTGGGTTGTCCAAGTAATAAACCTTACGTGAGTAAGGGTCGATCCCATGGAGATTGTCGGCTTGAAGTAAGCTATGGTCACCTTGTAAATCTCAGTCAGGCGGATTCAAATGTATTAAGAGATTATAGTGTACTAAAAGATAATTAAAATAGGATAGAGATACTTATGTAATTCATTGGTGAGAGTTTCAGATAAGAGTATAGAGATGCTTTCGTTCCTCTGAACCTCTGCTTTCCTGCTGTCTTCATCCAACCATTCCTACTCCTTTCCATGGCAAGCTTTATGTAAGGCATCACCGTTGTCAATGGCTACATCCCATCTTCTCTGTGAAAATGGTCCAATGCGATATCACTGCATGGCTAATCATCTGTCGGTTCTCGAATATACTGGAATAGGATTTACTATCCTTTTGCGTCTGTCACTACGCCCAGCACTCGCGAGTTTGAAGCTCGTCACAGCCATCTCTTCCCAGATCCTACTCGGAATACCACAGACAAGGTCTAGACTTTTCGGATCTCAAGAATGGCCATCCATGGGTTCTAACTTATACCACGAAGA
>NC_029786.2:21710291-21743195 GCF_000816755.2 Arachis ipaensis | reverse complement strand
TTTACAGAATTGAGTAAATGATGCAGAAATCCACTTTCGGGGACCACTTGGTGTGTGCTTGGGCTGAGCATTGAGCTTTACACATGTAGAGGCTTCTCTTGGAGTTGAACGCCAGTTTGTAACCTGTTTCTGGCGTTTAACTCCACTTTGTAACCTTATTCTGGCGTTTAACTCCAGAATGCAGCATGGAACTGGTGTTGAATGCCAGTTTGTATCATCTAAACTCGGGCAAAGTATGGACTATTATATATTGCTAGAAAGCCCGGGATGTCTACTTTCCAATGCAATTGAGAGCGCGCCATTTGGAGTTCTATAGCTCCAGAAAATCCACTTTGAGTGCAGGGAGGTCAGAATCCAACAGCATCTGCAGTCCTTCTTCAACCTCTTAATCTGATTTTTGCTCAAGTCCCTCAATTTCAGCCAGAAAATACCTGAAATATCAGAAAAACACACAAACTCATAGTAAAGTCCAGAAATGTGATTTTTATTTAAAAACTAATAAAAATATATTAAAACTAACTAAATCATACTAAAAACTATGTAAAAACAATGCTAAAAAGCGTATAAATTATCCGCTCATCAATCCCCAACCACAGATAGCAGATCAGAGTGTGCTTTCCCAGACCTCCTTTGGGATATGCAGCTTATAAACTATTCAAAAAATTTCCTCAAATTATGCCGAGTGTGGATAAATTTACCAAGAATTGAGTGCAACCCTTCGCATCTAGACATTGTACGGAAACTCCCAAAGAAGTGGCCAAGTATATGTGCAGTTACCCACATATTTCTCCTGGAATAAAGGTCAGAAACCCATTGATTATTCAATAGACCGAGCACATTAACCATATAATGTCAATGATCTTCAAACTTGAAAACCTCATAATCGAACAACATGCATTTTTTAAATTCAGAAGTAAAGGTGGGGTTGTTTAGGTTAGAAGTAGCATTTCTTAGCAGGTGCCACGCACACAAACAATGATAAGTGCCAGGAAATACCATTTTGATTGCCTTTCTCATCACTCCATGTCCATCTGTTATGACACATCCAGGTGCTTTACCCTTCATAGCGTCCAAGAACTGTTGAAGTAACTAGGTGTAAATCTGCTCATTCTCATTTGCCACTAGCGCAGTAGCAAACACGATGGTTTGGTTATGGTGATTGACTCCAAAGAACACAACCAGTGGACACATATACTTATTCTTTCGATATGTCACTACAACATTTTGTGTATATGGCCACGGTTTTTTGGTCACGGTAAAAAACTGTGACTATAGACCCTCTATGGTCACGGTTTTTTACCGTGACAAAAAAAAGCTATGGTCACAGTTTTTGAAAAAAGTTATGGTCACGGGTTTTTAAAAAAGGGTGGCCTAAAGGCGTCTATGGTCACGGTTTTGGGGGGTGACCTAAAGGGATCTATGGTCACGATTTTTTACAGTGACCAAAAAGGATCTATGGTCACGATTTTTCAAAAAAGGGTGACCTAAAAGGGTCTATGGTCACGGTTTTGGGGGGTGACCTAAAAGGGTCTATGGTCATGGTTTTGGGGGTAACCAAAAGAGGTCTATGGTCATGGTTTTTTACAGTGACCAAAAAGGATCTATAGTCACGATTTTTCAAAAAAGGTTGACCTAAAAGGGTCTATGGTCACGGTTTTTGGGGGTGACCTAAAGGGATCTATGGTCACGGTTTTAGGGGGTGGCCTAAAGGAGTCTATGGTCACGGTTTTGGAGGGTGACCTAAATGGGTCTATGGTCATGGTTTTGGGGGGTGACCTAAAGGAGTCTATGGTCACGATTTTTCGAAATGGTGACCTAAAAGGGTCTATGGTCACGGTTTTCGGGGGTGACCTAAAACGGGTCTATGGTCACAGTTTGGGGGTGGCCTAAAAAGATCTATAGTCATGGGTTTTGGGGTGACCTAAAAGGGTCTATGGTCACGATTTTTATATATTTTTTATAATTTTAAATATTTTATATATTTAAAATTTATTAAAAATTTTATGTGATTTACTTTAAAACATTAAAATTTTAAATCTAATTTTATAAATAAAAAATTATAAAAGATCATTAATTGATAATTTAATAATATTTTTAAAAGATTAAATTAAATATTAAATTATTCTATATCCTAATTTAATTAAAATTATCAAACTTTAACCCTAAAATTCAAATCACACACTAACCCTCACAACCCTATCCACTCACCTTTAACCCCACTCCCACCCATGGTTTGAAAGAAAGAAAGAAAGGAAGGAAGGAAGAAAGGAAGAAAAGAGAAAGAGAGGGAGCAGGGAGAAGAAGAAAGGGAGGTGACGGCGCCGGTAGGGCTGGATATCGCCGTTGCTGTCGTCATTGTCAGAACTGAGAAGGAGAGGGAGGAGACGTTGAGAGAGAGGAACATCGTTTAGCCAAACACGAGAGAGAGAGGGGGCCACCGCAATCCACGCTGCCGTTGGAGGGATCATCGCACATCGCTCTGCCGTCAAGATCGTCGCCGCCGTCGTCCAGTGTCATCGTCGTGTCGCCATGGAAGAAGAGAGGGAGAAGAGAACGCAGGCCAATGGGACAGGGGGAAGAGTTACCGCCGTTCGTGCCTCCCGTCGCCGTTGCTCCCTCGCCGTAGCCGCTGTTTGTGTAGTGACCAGAGGGAGCCGTGGCTGTCCGCGCCACTGTCAGAGCTACTGCTCCATTTCGTCGCTGTCTGCATGCTCAGGTATGTTTGTTCCCTCTTCCTCTGACCCCTTCACCCAACAATGTACCAAATTCCTAAGCTAAAAAGCAAATTGAGCTTTAGGGATTTTATTAAGGTGTAATCTGATAATTTTAAATCTGATAGCTTTAATGCCTTCAAAGCCCTCAAAGCCCTGCTCTGCCGCTCTTCGTCCGTTGTCATCGCCAAGTTACTTGTTTTTTTTACTTGTTCTGATTAGTAATTTAGGATTATTGAAACTTCAAATTGTTACTTGTATTTGTTTTTTATTTGTTCTTAATTTAGGTGATATTTGCCAATGATATTTGCCTCTTTGTTAAACAACACCATTATACTTTGTCATAAATCATGTTCATATACAATACTTCTACAATTTATGCAGTTCTGTGAATATAATCTTAGTGTTATTAACTGATTTTTCTGTTGAATATTCTAAAAAATCCAAGTTAAATCTTCCTCTCATGAAAATCCTTAAGGAAAATTTTATGGGGACTCATACTCCTGAACCAGAATTAAGGAAAATCCTTTTTTACCTTGACCCAGACAACGTGGTTGCGCTTGGGTTGACTGAGATTCTGACATGGGCGAGTATTCAAGTTCTCTGGCAGCTGTTGTTCATCTCCTTCCCCATTCTTGTCGCTGCAATCAAGTACTCTTTCATTGTTGCTCTTCTTCTTTTCATTCTCATCACTCTTCTCAAAATTTACCTGCTTTAATTTGTTCTTTGATCTTATCATGTTTGTAAACCTCGCTAAAATTAGTAAATAATTAGTCAATAAATTAAATTTTAATTAGAAAATTAAAAATGTAAATCTAATATTAAAACAGGATAGAGCTCTTTAAAATGAGAACTTTGACACTAATTTTAAAAAATTTGGCCCAAGATTGGGCCGGATGGGCCGAACTAGGCTCAAACCGGGCCCGTGGGCCCAACCAAACCTAATCACTTAAATGGACAGAAGCCATCTCCTTCCCCATTCAGCAAAGAAACACGCTGAACAGCCTTGGGGGAGAGGAGAGCTTCCTAACCCTCACCATCACCATAAGTCACCATAACTCCTTCGTCCGAGCTCCAATCGCCACACCGTTTGTGGCCACGCGTCTAGCGCATTGAGCTCTACGTTTCTATCGGATCAATTTCACAGGTAAGCCACAATCCTATCTCAGATTCTCTACCCCCTTTTTTATTTTTGAAATTGAGCCCTTGTAATGAGATTTTGTCGAATTTGGTATTCTAGGTTCGATTTAGCTTGCGGAGCCTGTTGGGCTTGAGTTGTTTTGTTCCTGGGGATGGTAAGGATCACAAACCTTAGCCAATTCTTGATTTTATTATGTGAATTCTGAATTTTGAGGTATACATGTGTAATAGGTGTGAACTAAGTATATATATATATATATGCATTGGAATTGAAATTGAATTGTGGACATTTGGAGGCTTGATGGAGGATTAGTCCTAAGGTTTTGGTGATTTTTGAAACTTGGGAGGCTGTGTGTGTGGCTTAAGTGGCTGACTTGGACCAAACGTGGAAATCGGCCAAGGTATGGTTTAGGTTTTGCGCGTTTAATATGTAATGCTCTGTGAAAACTTAGGCTAGAGAACTATAGGATAAGGTGAAATGTGTATTATGTTAATATTTTGTAACCTTAATAGATTTATTAAATAATATTGAGAATGAGCGGTGATTGATGGTTTTGTTGAAAGTGTGGTGTTGGTGCTTGATGATGAATTTAATTGAGTTTGATGGAAGTTGACTTAGCATATTTGATATAAATTAGCAAATTCTTGATGTAAGGGTTGAGCCATTCATGAGAGTGGTGTGGTATTGTGGGTAATTGTTGAATAAAAGGGTTAAATGTACTTGTTGGTATGTGTGACAAGGGAACTATGTATAAACATGAGTATAATTGTTATTGTCTTGAATTTGGAATTGTGAAGATGTATGTGAATATGTAAGGAGTTATTGAATGATTGAGAATGTTGGGTGTGGTGTGTTGTAAAATGTATGGAAGGTGTGGAGTTGAGTATTGGTATGCCTTGGTTGTGAAATATTTTGGTATGGAATGAGATTTTGGTAAAAATAGGGGTTTGGTAAATTTTGGTAAAAACTGATTTTTGATGAACTTCGGTAGTCCATAACTTGATTCTCAAATTTTGGATGAAAATGAGATTTGTTTCAAATTGAAGAGGGTTTTATAAGCTTGAGAACGATATAAATTTTGCGAAAAATCAAATTTTGTAGAGGAAGTTATGGACGCTGAAAATCTGGTGCGGAAGACTAGAAATTATTAAAATGCAACAGAACTAGAGTTTCTGGTGTGTGCCTACGTACACTGGTGTGCGCATGCACACCTGGTGTTTTTCAGAAAGTGTGCGTACGCACGCCATTGTGCGCACGCACGCACCAGGATATGCTTTCTGCTGGTGGCGCTCGCATAGGTGAGGCGCACGCACACCAAGTAATTCCTGGTTGGTGTGCGCACGCATGCACGCACTCATGCGCACGCACACGCTCTGCTTCTCACAAATTGTTCGCACGCAGACTTGTGTGCGTCCGCACACACCCTGTTTTTCCAGCACTTATATTTTTATAATTCAAATATGGTTTCGAACCTCTAAGCCTCTATTTTTATCCTTTTAACCCTAGATCTTACTAGTAAGCTTAGTAATTAGTTAAAGTTAGGAAATTGAGGTAACTTGGGGATGAAGAAAAGGTAAACAAGATGAATTATGAGGGAAGTGGTGTGAAAGCTAAATGAATATATATTGCTATGGCTAAGATGAATAATTATATGATAAATATAAATGGTTCTAAATATTATGCGGCTTATGAATTAATGATATCTGAGATACGAGTTTTCCTGGGTAACAGAACCATGGCTTGCCACCACATGTTCCAGGTTGAAACTCGATACTCTGTTGACCCTACGTCGTAAGGGTGACCGGGCATGTCTAAATTCCCGGGAATGGATATCCTCCATTGAGTGAGATATGAATGAATGAATGATTGTATAAATGATGAATGAATGAGAAATCTATGCATAGACTCATGGGGATGTGCGGCAAGGGACAGTCTAAGGTTTTTGGACTTGTCGGGTTGCCTGGATAACCGACAGATGAGCCTCATCAGCCATAGGATACGCATACATCATGTGCATATGTTTGTTTTGTCTGCTATGCATTACTTGGGATTGCCTAACTGAATATATTTCATGCTACCTGTTATACTTGCTACTTGCACTATCTATTTTCTACTTATGCGTGAAATTGTTTGGGCGTTTGTCTCTGTTGAATTAATGGTGACGGAGGAGCGGAGGAAGGGTGGACCGGTTTGGTGTTAAGGTTAGGTTTAGAGTAAGTAAGTTCAGAATTCTTTAGGTCACCTACCCCCTTTTATGGCTTCTGCTTAGAGTTTAAGTTTTATAACTGTATGTTGGAGTTCTAGGATTGCCTCTGGCATTCCCAGGACCTTATATATTAAATGCGTGGCACCTTTACTATGCTGAGAACCTCCAGTTCTCACCCCATACTGTGTTATTGTTTTCAGATGCAGGTCGAGAGGCTCTTCGCTAGGCGTCTGGATTCCTGAAGCGGAGTAGTCCCTGGGTTCTTTTGGTTATCAGTTTATGTATATATGTACTTAGCTTTCTCTCCAAGAAACTGGATTATTTTGTCCCTTATAGAGGTTAAAGGAGAGCTAGGGCCTGGCCAGCCTTGGCTTCGCAGGCTGAGTCAGGAGCTAGCTATACTGTATTCTCAGCTCTCTATTCACTCTTTTGCTTATTCAGGCCTATGACCCTTAGGTTTCTTAGCACACAAGTTATTCCGTTTCCTGAGTGTTGCGCTTTTTATTTTGCAATTTTGCTTTACCCATTTTTCAAGGCTCCTAATATATTATATTTCTCCACTATTATACGTATATATTTTCTGATTAGACATCCGTAACACCACACTACCTCTATTCTACGACTTAAGCGTAAAGCTCTGTATAGTAGGGTGTTACAATGTTCATATGCTATAGAGAATTGATTAATTAATTAATTGTATATAGTTAATATTGATATTGTTGTTAATGAAGAGTAGATTAATTGATCATTTCTACGATTGATATTGTACTAGGTAGGGTAGAGTAAGGTGAATTTTTTGTCTTTTAATTATGTAATTATTATTTTTAGTTTTGTTCCTTTCTTAACGAAACGATCATGTTAAAATTTGTTGTAATGCTAAGGACGATTTTTTTTTCAGATATGAATGTCAGGGCATTGTGTGCATTATTATTATTATTATGTGGGCATTGTGTGCATTTCCAAAGATATGTTGTTGCTGTTGTAGGAGTCAGTGGTGCACTTTATGCTACTGGTGGATATTAATTTTGCTATTGCTGCTGTAGAACTCAATGCACTTTATTATTCATTTTTCCTCATAATAATACTAATATACTTCAACTTAACTTATTTATTATATAGAACTAATGTTTTACTCACATTGATAACTAAATTATAATTTATTATATGGATATATAGTTAAATCAAGAATAATTTAGTAGAAAATTTAAGAAGTCACATTGTAAAACCTGGATAATTAACGAATAATTAACCTGTAAATTAAAATATATTCTAGAAAATTAGAAATGAGATTTCTATGGTTTAATATGGTAGAAAAAATTAAAACAAGAATTTCGACACTAATTTTAAAGAATTTGGCCTAAGATTGGGCCAAATAGACCGAACTGGTCGAACCGGGTCAAAACCGAACTTATAGGCCCAACCAAGCTCAGCCTAAAACCCTTAAACAGCACTCTCTCTCCTCTCTTAAACCTCAAACACGCTGCTGGGCAGCCAAGGAGGGAGAACCTTCTTCCAAAAATCACAAACCCTCACTTGTGATTCAAAGTGACATAACTTTTGATCCGGAGCTCCGATCGCCTCACCATTTGTGGCCACGTGTTCACCGTGTCGAGATCTACAAAGCCCATAACTTTGTTTTAGAGTTAAGCCATGATTTCATCTCTGTTCTTCCAGCCCTTGAATTCGAAATTTTGGGTGAAAAATATTGAGATTTGTGAGCTTTTGATGTTATAGGATCTAACTAGAATTTTATTGGGGTTGAGAATTTGCCTGCTGAGGTGGTTGTTATTGATGAGACTAAAATTGGTGGTTATTATGATTATTCTGTTGGAAACCGTCCTGAGAATTATTGTTAAAATTCTGAGATCTCTGAGGTTGGTCTCTCCACCCAAAATTTGGGTGATTTTTCCACCATTGATTGTATGTCTTAGAATATGGATCATTATTGGGTTTCTAGGACCACTCCCCATGTAATTGATCTGTTCAGAAGAAGATTGAGCATAATCATAATTCTCATTTTGTATAAAGTTACCTGTCATGTCATAAGGGACCTCTTGAGGTGGATTTTGGGTGTTGACAGCTGAAACTTGCATTCCACTCAACTGTTGAGTAAGTAGATTTATTTACTGAGACATAAGCTTGTTCTGAGCAAAAAGAGCATTAACAGCTTCCACTTCCTACATGCCTCTCTTCTGAGAGGTCTCAGAGTTCACAGGATTCCTGTTAGAAGCATATAAAAATTGGTTGTTAGCAACCAACTCAATTAGCTCAGTAGTCTCCTCTGGTGTCTTCTTCATGTGTAATGAACCACCTGCAGAATGATATAAACTCATCTTGGACATTTTTCCTAAGCCCTCATAAAAGATATCCAGCTGAGTCCACTTAGAGAACATGTCCGGAGGGCATTGTCTAGTTAGTATCTTGAATCTCTCCCAAACTTTATAAAGGTTCTCACCCTCTTTCTGTTTGAAAGTCTGAACTTCCACCCTCAGCTTAGTTAGCTTTTGTGGTGGAAAAAATCTAGTCAGAAATCCAGTGACCACCTTGTCCCAAGTTTCCAGACTCTCCTTGGGTTGAGAATCTAACCATAGCTTTGCTCTATCCCTCACAGCAAATGGGAAGAGCATGAGTTTATACACCTCAAGATTCACTCCATTAGTCTTCACAGTATCACAAATCTGCAAAAAATCAGAGATAAATTGATTTGGATCTTCATGAGGAAGTCCATGATACTAACAATTTGTTGCACAAGAGTGACAAGCTGAGGCTTCAGTTCAAAATTGTTTACAGCTATAGGAGGCACCACAATACTTTTGCCATAAAGATCTGTATTGGGAGCTGTGTATGAGCCAAGCACTCTAATGGGTTCTTCATTCCCAATTGCATTTGCCACATTGGCATTAGCAGCATTATTATGATCCATGTTGGACTCTGCAGCCTTATAAAGTGTAAAATCTGGTTAATTAATGACTAATTAGCCCATAAATAAGAATTTATTCTAGAAAGCTAAAAATATGATTGTTATGGCTTAATATGATAGAGGAGATTAAAACGAGAGTTTTGATACCAATTTTATAGAAATCGGCCCAAGATTGGACCGAACGGACCAAACTGGGCCAACCAGACCCATATTGGACACTTGGCCCAACCAAACTAAACCTAAAATCCTAAAAATAGTACTCTCTCTCCTCTCTAAACCTCACTCACGCTGAAAAAGGAAAATGGGAGGGAAAGAACACTCTTCCAAAGTTCTAACACTCATTTGATCTTCAAACCACCATAACTTTTGATCCTGAGCTTCGATTGCTGCATCATTTGTGGCCACGCGTTCATCGCGAAGAGCTCTACAAAACCCACTACTTTGTTCTTGAGGTAAGCCATGATTTTAGTCCAGTTTTCTCAGCCTTAAATTTGAATATTTTGGAGAAAAAGTATTGAGATTTTGGGTTCTTTGATGTTATAGGATCCAACTAGCTTGAAGGAGGACTTAATCTTGTCTCCTTGATTCTTGGGTGTGGTAAGATTCTCAACCCTAGTGGAATTTGTGGATTTATGATGTTTGGGTATTGAGTTGTTGTGTTTGAATGTGATAATTGTGGTTAGAAAGTGTATATATGTGTGTTGGAGCTTGATTGAGATTTTGGAAAGCTTGGAAAAGGACTTTGGTGTGCTAAAAATCTGTTCTTGGAGGTGTTCAAGCTTTAATAACTTGTGGAAAGGTGATTTGGAAGTGCTCCGGGTTGAGCGGGAAAATCGGCTAAGATATGGTCTCGGTTTCCTGTATTTAAAATGTAATGCGGTGTGAAAACTTAGGCTAGAGGCCCTAAGAGTGGAATTGAATTGTTGATATTGTTGAATGGTTGAGATATATTGTGTGGTCATATATGTGATTATGAATATTGATGTTTTGATGGTATGATGCATGAGAGATATGCATGCTTTGATATATGCTTGATGATTGGTTGAGGTTGAATTGTGAGTAAAACCATGTTGATGGTGGGGATATTATTGATTGTATGTAATGATGGTTGATTGGAAATGGTGTTCTTGGAAATTGGGATGAGAAAGAATATATGACATGATAATGTGTTTGATATTGGGCTATTTGATTGAGATGGGTTAAAATGGTGGGATGGTGGTTTTGTGAATTTGATAAAAATGTTAATGTATGAGTTGAGGAGGCTTGAGGTTGATTTTTGGTATGTTTTGATTGATTTTAAAAAGGGTTGGAATTGGTTTGTTTTGAAAATGACACTTTGTGGTTTTGTATGAAAATGTGGCTTTTGGGCATACTTTGACGGAGCATAACTTGGACTCCGGATCCCCAATTTGTGCCAAACTTGTTTAGAAATAAAATTGGATCCGAGATGTTTATGCTGTTCAAAGAACGGGTGAAAAATGATTTGAAAGAGAGAAGTTATGCCCGTCGGAAGATTGGGGTTTGAAATTGTGAATTCTGCAGCTTTTTAACTTAGTAAAATTTTTGACAAAACGCACTCCCACGTGTATGCGTGGCCGACGCACACGCGTCCTTTTCAAATATTCACTACCCATGCGTGCGCCTAGCCGACGCGTATGCGTCGATGAGCTAAATCAAATGCCCAGCCAAAATTCCCGAGAGTTGTGCGGGAATTGTGCTGGTTTTGTGCATGGGGTACAAAGCGCACCCACGCGTACGCGTGGCTGACGCGCAGGCATCGCTTTACTTTTCTCCCATTCACGCGTGCACGTGGGGGACACGTACGTGCCACTGTATCTTGCTGTCTTCCACACGTCCGCATGGGCGACGCGTACGCGTGACCTTGTTTTCACCCCAAAGTTGATTTTTGACTTTTCAAAGCCAAATTTCAGACTTCTAAGCCTCCGATCTCACCCCTTATGTCTTAAAACTTTATGATATACCTAGCAATTGGAAGGGGTAGGAAAATGTGGTAACTTGTGGATGAAGAAAGGGGAGAATTAATGTTCAATGATGATCAAAGATGATTGTATGAGATACGGAGGGTGATTGTGGAAGTGCTTTATATGCCATGAGCCGAAGGGCTGTAATTGTTAATAAATTGGCTGGTTATGGATTGAATCATGAGCTGGATGGCTGAGTTATTGTCGAATTATGGTTCAGCCATTATTGAATTATCGCTGAATATGATTGCATATATGCGTATTGAATGAAATGTGAATGTTGCACTTCCACTATCTGAGATACAAGTTTTCCTGGGAGAAAGCAGTGGCTATCCACCATGTGCTCCAGGTGGAGACTTGATACTCTGCTGACCCTATGTCGTAAGTGTGGCCGGACACTATGAAAGTTTCGGATGAGCTCTCCCCTGTGAATATACACCAGTGAGGGTGTTGGATATGAATTATGATTTATGTTATGAATAACTCGAGTTGGGGATGCATGACAGAGGCACAGTTCAATGGTTAGCTACCAGGACTTGTCGGGTTGGCTTTATAACCGACAGATGAGACTCATCAGCCATTAGGACAGGCATACATCATATGCATATTATGTGAATTGTTTGGAATTGCCTAATTGACTGCATATTACTTGCTAATTGTCTAAATGCCGTATTTGTTTCCTATTTGTATATCTCTTTATCTGATATAATTGTGTTTGCCAAATTATATTACTGCTGGTGGTTAGGAGGTCTGAAGGATTTGGAAAGGGAAGTATTAGTTAGACTGAAGATCTTTAGTCAGTTGCCTTTTATGGTTTAGTCTGTTTATAAGCTTTGATTTATCTGTTGGAAGTTCTAGGATTGCCTTCGGCTTTCCCAGGACATTACATGTTAGATATGTGGGAACTGTTACCATACTAAGAACCTCCGGTTCTCACTCATGCGGATTTTGTGGTTTTCATATGCGGGACGTGAGGCTCCTCGCTGAGGCATGCTGGAGACTTCTGGATTAGCGAAAATCCTTGGTTCTCGGGACTTTATTTTGGTTTTATGTTTTTACGTAGATACTTGTTATCTCTGCTAAATAATTACATACTGTTTTGACTCCTTTTGGAGGTTGTTTTGGAGAATAGGTTTTGATGGTTTGTCCTTGGGGATTTTCCTTGGGTTTCTTACTTTATGTATATATATAATTTTATGCTTGGACCGGTTATCTTCGCAAACCGGGTCTTGAGTTTTGATATTTGTATCTTTGGCACTCTTTTGTTTATGGTTTCGCGTTAGTCTATCCTTTGTCAGTTTTGTTACGTTATCGATCGGAGTGTTGCGCTTTTCTATTTAACGATTTTGTTTTACCCCTTTTCTTCAAAGGCTCCTAGTTATAAACATTTTTTACACTACTATATGTACTAAATTTTATTTTTAGAGGTCGTAATACCTCGCCACCTCTGTCTTATGACTTAAGCATAAGGCTCTGTAGGGTAGGGTGTTACATAAAGTCTTGCTTGTTGCAGACGCCGCCTCAAAGTCCTTTCAGGTTCCGGATCAAAGTCTAAAAGAGGTTATTTGTCCCTGTTCCAGCTCATAAACAGACAGAAGACAAGAAAAGATGAGAACTCTCTAGAGTGTAGAGAATTCCCAGTTAGGTAACCTGTGTAAAAGAAATAAAACAAAAAATACTAAATAAAATAACTCTAAAATTCGAAAATTACTTATTAAAATAAGACAAAAAATTCAAAATTTTTAAACCAATTAATGAAGAAAATTAAATTAAAATTAACTAGGGGACACCAAACTTAATTTCAGAAATTAAGGAAAAATAATAGCAATAAAATTCGAAAATTAAAGAGCAAGAATAAAAAAATTAGAACTAAAATGCCTAATATAAGCAATCAAACAACTAGTAGTTGTTAACCACAGTCACTCCCCAGCAACGGCACCAAAAACTTGGTGCGGAATTTATAACCCACAAACTAACCGGCAAGTGCACCGGGTCGTACCAAGTAGTACCTCAAGTGAATGAGGGTCGATCCCATGAGGATTGATGGATCAAGCAACAATGATTGAGTGATTGGCTTAGTCAGACAAACAGAAAATGGTGTTTGAAGGTTCAAAAGCAATTAACAGTAAATTCATAATATCAGAAAGCAAGCAGTAAACAAGTTGTGAATAATATATGGAGAAACAGTTAAGGCTTCAGAGTTATCTATTTTCCAGATTGACTTTTCTTACTAACTATTTTAATCATGCAAGATTTAATTCATGGCAAACTATATGTGACTAAACCCTAATTACTTAGACCTTTCTAGTCTCCTCTAAAATTCATTAACCGCCAATTCATTGGTCACTTAATTCCAATTAGAGGGTGAAGCTCGATTCTAGTTTATATGCCACAAAAACCCTAATTACCTAAATATAAGAGGATTATATGTCACATATCCTGTTAAGTCCAGATAATTAGAAGTTTAGGAGAAATTGTTTTCAAGTTGTTGTTCAAGTAAAGAGCTTTTCCAAGTTATACAAGAACTCAATTAGAACAAGGGTCATACTTCCGTTCCACCCAAATTCATAAAATAAAGAATGAAAAGAATTCTTGAATTATAAATGAATACATAAATTAAAATAGAAAAATAATAGTATCAATCCATACAATAGACAGAGCCCTTAACCTTAACAGTGGAGGTTTAGTTGCTCATGGTTCAGAGAGAAAACTAGGATTCTAAAAAACTGTCAATTGCGGAATGAGGTAGAAGAGAAGAGAAGAGCCTGAAGGGCTGATTCTTTTTCCCTTTTATATCTAATCCTAATTAATGTAAATTATAATTTCTAAAAACTAAATAATATCTTTTCCTATTTTTTACTGAATTAAAGTTTAAATCAGAATAAATAAAGATCTTCGCAAGCCTTCGAGTGGAGCGTGGGACCATGTGAATCATAGGTGTTGGCGCCTAACTTGGCATGGAGCTGCGCCTTACTTGAGGTGGGTAGCGTGTTGGAGTGCTTGGTCTTGTACACTCGGGCCTAACTTGGATGAAGTTGTGCCTAACTTGAAGTGTGGTCCCTCCTTGTGTGTTGCGCCTAACTTGGATGAAGTTGTGCCTTACTTGAAGTGAATGAACATTACTGGCATGTTGATGTTGTGGATTGTGCCTAACTTGAGAAATCTCAAGTTAGGGGTAGCCTAAGCAGAGCTTCTTGGGCGCTTTTCTTTCATCATGGAGCCTAACTTGAGAAATCTCAATTAGGCGCCACCATGGCTGCTTTGGATTGATGGCTTTAGTTGATCTTGGCACCTAACTTAAGAATTATCAAGTAAGGCGCCACCCTTGCTCACTTGGTGGCGAAGAAGTATGGACTATTATACATAGTTGGAAAGCCCTGGAAGTTAGCTTTCCAACACCACTAGAATCACATTCATTGGACCTCTGTAGCTCAAGATATTCAGGTTTGAGTGCAGAGAGGTCAGGGTTGACAACGTCATTCGCCTTCTTCTCTTTTTTTGCAGAAACTCCATCAAAAGCAGCCAAATGCTACCTAAAATAAACAGAATTGCACACGACTCAAAGTAGCATCCATTGTGGCTAAAATATGATTAATTCTTGATTAAACTCAACAAATTGAATGCAAATTCACTAGGAAAAGATAGGAAATATGCTCACGCATCAATGTATCTTACGCTTCTTCGCACGCAAGTTTCCGTTTACATGAGTGTTACGACTTTTGTTTTAAATTTTCCTTCAAAGACTCCTAGATATAAAACTTTTTCAACTATTTTGTATGTATATTTTTATTTTTAGAGGTCGTAATACCTTACCACCTCAGTTTTATGACTTAAAAATAAGACTCTGTGTGGTAGGGTGTTACACTTAAGTTGTTAAGTGTTGTACATGTTTTTTATTAAATATATTATATAAATTATTAAACTAAATTATATTTTTTACATACTTAATTAATTTTATTTCTGATTTGAAAGATTGAGTGATGAAATAATATCAATAAAGATTGTTGTGTGACTTTTTTGTGTTTGTCTTTTTGGCTTACCTCCCTTTTTGTCAGAATCATAAATAATTATATACAAAAGTAATTTGCATAAAACATAAGTATAAATGATATCATATCTTTGCTTAGTAAATTTTTTATTATTTATCTTAAAATAGAGAAAAATATTGTAAATTACTTTAGATTAATTGTGGACATCGGTAGAATTTAAAAAAAAATTATAATTTGTGATGATTATTTCATTTATTCTAATATATTAATTATTTTACTCGAATGTTATTTTGAATTTGTGTTGAATTCAAATATTTTAACAAACGACATTGATATAAAATTAAACATAAGTTAATTCTAAAATAAAAAGTTACGCTGATTAATACGACTATCACCGTATTTGATTTAATTTAATTTATTTACACATTAATAAATTTGATTGAAAATAAATAACACATAAAACTAAAAAATAATTAAAAAAAATCAAATGTTTGTAATTATTTTAAAATAGATAATGAAGTAAGTTTTAGATATTACTTTATTTGAGTTGTTAATAATTATAAATAAATATATTAAAATACACACTGAAATAATTGATAAAATATGGTTGTTGTTATACTCATATAAAATGTTGTGATATAGTATTAAAAAAAATTAGATGATATTAGTACAAATTATAACTCTTACATTAATATATTAATTGAATAACAATTTATTAGTGAATGTATAACAAAATTATTTTAGAGTATGTGGCATAATTTAATTATAGAGAGTAGATCATTTTATTTTACTCTTAAAATATTTAATAATAAAAATTTTTAATTATCAAAAATAACTTATCAAATTTGACTTTTGAAAAATATCTTTTTAAAGTTGTAGTATTTATATTTGGTAAAGTTCTAAAATTACCTTTAATATTTAAATTATCATATTTAAGTCCCTCATATTTTAAAATTATCTCAATATTATCATGTTGTTAGTAATCTGTTTACAGAGTTGACGATATGATAATATTTTGACGATTTTAAAATGTTAATGACTTAAATAAGACGAAAATATTATTAACAAAAATAATACATTATTCTTAAAAGAATTACCCAATCAAGTAAAATGAAAGCAGATTTTAACAGAATGAATTGTATTACGAATTTAATATATATTTTTATTTATTATCATGGAATGCTTGTAGAATAACATGTAGATAAATTTCTAAAAAAAAAAACATGATACATATATAATAAAGTATAAATTATACATTTTTACTTACGTCATTTTCAACCAAGTTTGTGTGGTAAAAAATATATTTTTAATTAAAAAGTTGACCTATGTATTTATAAATAGTGGTGTTTACGGTGCGATTTGGATCGATTTTAAAAAAAATTAATATAATTCGAAGTATATAATTTGTTGCAATTTAAATTGGATCTACTTGATTTTATATTTTAAATTCATTCTAATCCGACCCAAACTAATGCGATTTGGATTAGTTTAATTTATTCGATTTAAAAAAATTAACATTTTGTTACTAAAAAATAGAAGCAACGTTACATTAGTAAAACAAACAAATAAATGAATATCATTTTATATTAAAAAAATGCTTACATAATAATAATATAAAAACATATAATAAATTAACATATTAATATAAAATTTAAATTTAATAATAAAATCGTAATATTAAATTACATTTTGCAGTTTGAATTGAATTAATTCAGTTTTGAGAAGTGAATATGAAATCTGATCCAATATATATATATAATTTATCAAAAATAAAATCTGATTTAATCTAAATTAATGCAATTTTGATCGATTTTAAATTTTGAAATGAATATTGACTTTGTTTGTATTTGTTTGAATTTGAACACCCTTATTATAAGTGATGACAAATTTATATTCAACTTTATTTTCATATATTTAATAATTCAAATTGAAGTCTTAGCATGGAATCCACATCTATTTTATTTAATTTTTTGATACTATAAAAAATATTCAGATAACTTTTAACTATTATATTTAATGCCATATATTACAAAACTCTATCATTGTTGATCATTTAATTTTAAGTTGATTGAATTTTAATACTATGTATTATATGTAGAATTAATCATGTGAGATAATGAGACTAAGAAGTTGTACTTATTTGATTTAGATAAAATTTTACAATCTTGTGACAACTCTAAAAGATTATCTATTTATTTGTTTATGTCTTTAGCAACTAAAGTACATAGTTCTTTGTTAGCTAAAAGAATAGCTATAGAAGAATTAAACTTTGAAAGAGATGAGTTAAAACCTATGAAATACGGACACTTTATTGAGTTGCCGTATCCGCGTGTTGGACATATTTTGGATACGATACTTACCGACACTCGTCTGATACGCGTGTCTGCTGTATCCAATCGTGTGTTAATAAAAAGTAAAAAAAATTTTTCTGGACACACTTGGACACACCTAAATTATATAAAAATTTACAAATTTATATATACTAATATTTTATTGTGTCGATCCGATTTAACCTAATTTTTTCAGGTCATTTTAAATTAAGTCAAAGTAGACTCGTTATTCTTTTAGAGTCGAATCTAAATTTACTTAAACTCAGCCTGACCATGAACATCCTGAGTACAAACAATAAAAAGTGACAAAAATGTATAATAAAAGCTGCAAACTAATAACATAATAATAAGGATTAATTAACCTATTACTGTGGATATATATAAAAATAATTAATAATTAATATCATGAATAAATAACTCTTTTTTTTTAATTTTTTTTGGTGACTTTCTTCTTTAATCTTTATTCTCTTAAAACTTAAAAGTATAAATAGAAAAATAAAAAATAAAAAAGCTGCAATAAATGTACACAAAAAGAAAAGCTGCAAATAAAAGTAGGAAAAAAGATTTGTTTAATTAATTTGGTTCTTCAAAAAGATTACGATAAATGCTAATGTATTTTAGAAAAAAACAGAAAGTACAAAACTCTTTACAAAATAAAATAAAGAGTTAAAATTTGTTTAATTAATAAAAAGTAAAAAAAATTAGCTAATGCATATTAACATGAGTGTTAAAATAGAAATTTGAAAAAAATTAACATGATGCACTTTATTCAATTTAAGAAAATAATTTTTTTTGGGTGTCACTTTAAGAAAAGAATTTGATTGAACTAAACTAGGATGTTAATTTGAAATCATATGTAAAATTTGAGAAATCAAATTAAACCCTTAATCTTTTATTCAAGGATTTTGTTGGGTTAAAATATTTGATTAAAAAAGCTTTTATAAAACATTAAAATATTAAATAGTTAAAAATTGTAATAACACGTCTTCAACTATCCTCCATAAACACAAATGGTGGGACTAGGGAACAATAAATAAATATAAATTAAATGTCAAAATCAAGCAATAAATCTCCATTGATATATTTCCATAACTATAAATGTGAGCTGAGAATGAATGTGATGGCTTCAAACTATAAATCCCACCAACAAATGGAATTGTTTACCTTCTAATGGCCTTCTAACAAAAAAATATTTGTCTTATACAAATTTTTGTTATGCAGTCACATTTCTATTGCATGTATTTTGGCTATTTAAATCTCATATTTTGGACAAAATTACTTTTAAGTCAAATGATTCTAAATGAAGAAAATTCGATCACAAAATATTTACAATGTCATCAATTTTTTTGCACAACTAATACGGCTCATGTATATAACATAAAACTAAACGAAACAACAGTATTTTGGACAAAATTAGGATAATAACGTAAAACACTAGTTCTCGGAGTAGAATTAATGTTAATAATTTTCTACATTGTATTGGGACTGAATTATTTCTGGGTCATGGGTTGTTAATCCCAACAATTACAACTTAATTAAAAGCCCTTTACGCCCACAGTATATGGTAGGCCACTTGTTTTATTTACAAAATGGTTTAACCGTTTTAATAAAGAAAAAATACGTTTTAATAAAGAAATTCGTAAAAAATAAATAAATCATTATTGTATCAGGAATGAAATGTTTTATTGTGTAGAAGAAGACTAGAAGAGTGATAACATATAAACCTATAGAGAGGATTTAGAAGTCTGACTGCATTTATTAGATAGGATTCACCAATCAAATCCGACCTACACACTACCCTTTTTGTTACTGTTCTTCTCACTTTCCCAATTTCCATCTATCCTCTCATTGTTTACCTTCGTACCTTTGGAAAAAAGAACTCATGGACGAAGCTAGGAGAAGACCTCCTCATGGACTAGGGCATATTGGGAGGAACAACGATGTTGTCCGAATTATCAAACCGGCTGGAGAACCATCGCGACCACTGGTACGTTGCTCCATCCTCATTTGGTATTATCTCATCTTTATTTTACTATAGTTGATATCTCTTTTCCTTATCATTTTCCTTATTTGCCAATAGTTCACATGGCCACTTGTAATACTATCTGTTATGCTCTTTGTTAATATACCCATTTATGCAGCACATACCCTTCCCAAATGATCTCCTCCCGAAATCTAGCAAACATGTGTACCTAACAGTCTCCGACGGGGTGCAGAGAATATACAAGATTGGATGTAGCTCGAACGTCTTGGGTGAGATCACGCTCGAAGGGGGGTGGGAAAGGTTTTATCGTGACTACAAGCTTCGTCCCAATGACTTTCTGCTGTTGAAGCACAAGGGCCTCGATGACTTTGATGTGCGTATCTTTGAATCACCTGGAGTGGAGAGGTCTTACGTTCCGTCTGGAGGTGAATCTAGCAACAGAGGAACCCCCCAGGTTCCAAACACTCTTCCAAACACTCTTCCACTGCATCAGCCTCGAACGGGTTGTATCAATATTCCTAGGAGCGCGGCTGCATCTGAGGTGGCACAGACATTTCGCTCTGATCACCCATTCTTTGTAATGCACATCACAAGAAGGCTATTACGTGTCCACTTTCTGGTAAGTCTAGTGCTAGTAATGTTTGTATCTCCTTCCCTTTCGACTATATACACCTGTTACATTGGCAATATTGGTCCACATTATCTGTGTTGTTTCTATGTTGGTGGTTATGTTGTAATTGTTAGGTTATGTCGAGTAGGCATTGTGCATGTCTGTGTTTTATGTTGGTGATTAGCGCGCAATGTTTGATCTCTGTAATGCCTTTATTTTGTTGTTGAATTGCATGGTATAGTAGATAATCACTGGATTGCATGACAATTGATGATAATGATATGACTAATGGCCGATTTATTATAATTGAACTCATGACCATTGTCGTATTGGTCCACATTATCTAACTACTTCTCGTTGTCATATTTTGCCAGCCAAATGTACCACACTTTGGCCACGACGTTGGTGACAATGTCATGGTCACTCTGCGTGCAGGGGATATCTCTGTTCGAGCGGCCTACAGCCGATATGGGGGCAACCGAAGAGGCAACTATGGCACCATCACAGGAGGCTGGGGGGAATTCGTGAAGCTGTGCAACATCAACGATGATCAATTGGCTGTTTTTGAGATATCGAGGACTAACCCGGAGGTGGTGCTCTTGGTTCAGTTTGTTGATTATGAGTAACTAACCTTAGAATGATACAGATGTTGATGATGTTTTTTGGATTGCATGGTGTTGTTTCACAATCTTTTTTTTGTCACATTGGAACAATGTTTTATAACTTGCACATGGCAGTTAGTTACTTGTAAATGGCACACTGTATGATGTTTTTTGGTGTTTTTGAAGTACTTTTTTTATTATCTCATATTGCATACTAGAGTCTCATACAGTAGCATGCATGATCATGATGAATTTCCAAATTCAATATAAGGCATAAATTATGAAAGTCATAATA
Organism: Arachis ipaensis; assembly: GCF_000816755.2. Taxonomy (NCBI): domain Eukaryota; kingdom Viridiplantae; phylum Streptophyta; class Magnoliopsida; order Fabales; family Fabaceae; genus Arachis; species Arachis ipaensis. The sequence goes on along the minus strand of NC_029786.2, from coordinate 21,722,425 downwards.
CTGCATGATGATAAATTTCCATGGTTAACACTCCATAACAGAGTCTCCTACACATATATCTTTTATTTCAAATATAGAGTATAATGCATGATTTTGATGTTTTAGAAGTACTTCCTTTATTACCTCATATTGCGTCTTGATGATTTTGAGTTTCCAAATTCAATATTGCATACTAGAGTCTCATACAGTAGCATGCATAGTCATGGTAAATTTCCAAATTCAATATAAGGCATAAATTATGAAAGTCATAATGTTGCATGATGATGACGAATTTCCAAAGTTAACACTCCATAACAGAGTTTTCTACACATACATTTTTTATTTCAAATATAGAGCATAAAGCATGATATTGTGAGAAACTAAATTTCTCGAACACCTACTGCATAAGGTTTGATAAATACTATGACAACTCTTTATACGACCCACCATATTATCCTTCCACTCAAATGAAATGTAAGCGGATTCAGTTGAAGTAGCATTCTTCGACCAATGATCAAGAACAAGACTGCCTGGTGTATCACTCAACTGCACATGTATGAGCACTGCTACAATATGATCACATGGTATATGATAAACCACTATTTTGTGGTTTATCTTGTGCTAATTTGAGTGGTTTTTATCAACTCTTTGCTCACTTATTCATACTATTTGCATGATTTTACAATTCCTTCCTAATTATGCTCTATGATTGAAAACTTGCTTCCTAAGCCTTTAATTTGTGTATTTTTAATGTCCTTTCGTACCATTCGATGTCGTGATCCGTGTGTTCAGTATTTTCAGGCTTTACAGGGCAGGAATGACTTAGAGGATGGAGAGGAAGCTCGCAAAAATGAAAGGAGCACAAGAAATAAAGGGGACAACCAGCGAGAAGCGATGCGCACGCATGGTTCACGCGTGCGCGCGAATTGAAGTTTTGCACAGCGACGCGTGCGCGTACCTGACGCATATGCGTGACACGCAAAAATGACCAGCGACGCGTACGCGTGACTGACGCGTACGCGTGACATGCGCGATCTGCAGAAATCACAGAAAATGCTGGGGGCGATTTCGGGCCGAGTTTGGACCCAGTTTTTGTTCTAGAAACACAGACTAGAGCCAGGGAATAGCAGAGACTCAACACACATTCTCATTACGCATAGTTTTAGCTTAGTTTTTGAATCTTGGAGAGAATTCTACTCCTTCCTCTAGGGTTCTTTACATTCATAGTTTTAGAGTTTCATGCTTTTGCTTTTGGATACTGAGAAGAATCATCACCTCCGTTGAAGTTTCATTATTCTAGTTTGTTTTCTTATTCCTTTACTCTTTACTGCCCATTAATCCTGTTTGGATAAGTATGTTGCATTTTGGGATTTATTAATGCAAGGAACCATTTTTATTTTTAATTGATTTTTAATTATTGTTTATCATGTCTTCCTTTTATTCCCTTTTCAATTCTGTGAAGTTTATATTCATGTTAATGGAGTAGTTTCCTAACTTGATTGGGAGTTGATTAAAAGGAGAACCTTGAGTTGGAATACTCAAGTGTTAATCCTAATTGGTAGTTGATGACTGACAACTCTAACCTCTAACTCTAATCCTTCCTTAGGAGAGGATTAGGACCTAGATATAGTTGGTTAGTTAGTTACTTGACTTTTCCTTATTAATTAAGGGATGACCAAGTAGAGTAACAACCTTTTATTATTACACTTGGAAAAATTCAACAAGGATAGAAATTCCAATTAATCTTCTCCCAGTCAAGGCTTTTAATTGAATTATATAAATTCTCTCGTTAATTTCCGTTGCTTAATTTTACAATTATTTACTTTTCTGTTTCTCAAACTCAAAATTTCTGGGAAAACCTCTAACCAATAAGCTACACTCTTTTGTCAACTCGTTGGGAGACGACCTGGGATTCATACTCCCAGTATTTTATTCTTAAATCTGTGATAACTCTCCTAAATTGATAAGCGGATTTTTGCTGGTTAAGAACTGTACTTGCAACGTATTTCTATTATTAATTTCTTAATCGGCCAATTTCCGCCACGTCAGTATACCAAGAGACTCCATCCGCAAGCACGAGCACTTGAAAATATTACTGTCACAATAGCGACCCACTTGTCACTCCTTACGAGCATTAACTGACCATGACAAAGTGTATATATCACAAGTTTGGCTCGAAGTATGTGTCTGTACCTTCAGTGTACAAGTCCGAAAAAGCATCGGACTGCATAAGAAGAAAATCTCTTTTGTGAGCTTGTTGGAAGCTGACATCTCCAGATCATGCAACGGACTCTATAACACTACATCCCCAACCACAGATAGCAGATCAGAGTGTGCTTTTCCAAACCTCCTTTGGGATATGTAGCGCATAAACTGTTCAAAAAAGTTCCTCAAATTATGCCGAGTGTGGATAAATTTACCAAGAATTGAGTGCAACCCTTCGCATCTAGACATTGTACGAAAACCCCCAAAGAAGTGGCCAAGTATATGTGCAGTTACCAAGATATTTCTCCTGGAATAAAGGTCAGAAACTCATTGATTATTCAATAGAACGAGTGCATTAACCATATAATGTCAATGATCTTCAAACTCGAAAACCTTATAATCGAACAACATGCATTTTTTAAATTCAGAAGTAAAGGTGGGGTTGTTTAGGTTAGAAGTAGCATTCCTTAGAAGGTGCCACGCACACAAACAATGATAAGTGCCAGGAAACACCATTTTGATTGCCTTTCTCATCACTCCATGTCCATCTGTTATGACACATCCAGGTGCTTTACCCTTCATAGTGTCCAGGAATTGTTGAAGTAACTAGGTGTAAGTCTGCTCATTCTCATTTGCCACTAGCGCAGTAGCAAACACGATGGTTTGGTTATGGTGATTGACTCCAAAAAACACAACCAGTGGACACATATACTTATTCTTTCGATATGTCACTACAACATTTTGGGTCTATAGTCACGGTTTTTTGGTCACGGTAAAAAACTGTGACCATAGACCCTCTATGGTCACGGTTTTTTACCGTGACAAAAAAAAAGCTATGGTCACAGTTTTTGAAACAAGCTATGGTCACGGGTTTTTAAAAAAGGGTGGCCTAAAGGCGTCTGATGAGCATATATTTTATACGTTTTTTGGGGTTAATTTCATGTAGTTTTTAGTATGTTTTAGTTAGTTTTTAGTATATTTTCATTAGTTTCTAGGCAAAATTCATTTTTCTGGAATTTACTATGAGTTTGTGTGTTTTTCTGTAATTTCAGGTATTTTCTGGCTGAAATTGAGGGAGCTGAGCAAAAATCTTATTCAGGCTGAAAAAGGACTGCTGATGCTGTTGGATTCTGACCTCTCTGCACTCGGAATGGATTTTCTAGAGCTACAGAAGTCCAATTGGCACGCTCCCAATTGCGTTGGAAAGTAGACATCCAGGGCTTTCCAGAAATATATAATAGTCTATACTTTGCTTAAGGATAGACGACGTAAACTGGCGTTCAACGTCAGTTCTATGTTGCAGTCTGGCGTTAAATGCCAGAAACAGGTTACAAGTTGGAGTTGAACGCCCAAAACAGGTTACAACCTGGCGTTTAACTCCAGAAACATCCTAAGCACGTGTAAAGCTTAAGTCTCAGCCCCAGCACACATCAAGTGGGCCCCAGAAGTGGATTTCTGCACCATCTATCTTAGTTTATTCATTTTCTGTAAACCTAGGTTACTAGCTTACTATTTAAACAACTTTTAGAGGATTATTTTGGATCTCATGACATTTTAGATCTGAACTTTGTACTCTTTGACGGCATGAGTCTCTAAACTCCATTGTTGGGGGTGAGGAGCTCTGCTGTGTCTCGATGAATTAATGCAATTATTTCTGTTTTCCATTCAAACACGCTTGTTTCTATCTAAGATGTTCATTCGCACTTCAATATGATGGATGTGATGATTCGTGACACTCATCATCATCCTCAACCTATGAACGCATGCCTGACAACCACCTCCGTTCTACCTTCGATTGAATGAATATCTCTTAGATTCCTTAATCAGAATCTTCGTGGTATAAGCTAGAATCTATTGGCAGCATTCTTGAGAATCCGAAAAGTCTAAACCTTGTCTGTGGTATTCCGAGTAGGATTGAAGAATTGAATGACTGTGACGAGCTTCAAACTCACAAGGGTTGGGCGTAGTGACAGACGCAAAAGGACCAATGGATCCTATTCCAGAATGAGTGAGAACCGACAGATGATTAGCCGTGCGATGACAGCGCATTTGGACCATTTTCACTGAGAGGACGGATGGTAGCCATTGACAACGGTGATCCACCAACACACAGCTTGCCATAGGAGGAACCTTGCGTGCGTGAAGAAGAAGACAGGGGGAAAGCAGAGATTCAGAAGACAAAGCATCTCCAAAACTCCAACCAAAAACTTTTTCAAAAATAATTTTTCTTTGATTAAATCTTGTGCCAAACTTTAAGTTTGGTATTTTCTTGTTCACTTTTCTTTAGTTTTCGAAAATTTTATTGTGATTTTCTAAAATTTTAAGTTTGGTGTTCTTTCTTCATGTTCTTGTTGTTCTTGTGAGTCTTCAAGGTGTTCTTAAGTTTTCCTTGAGTCTTGATCTTAAAATTTTTAAGTTTGGTGTTCCTTGGTGTTTTCCCTCCAAAATTTTCGAAAATAAGGAGCAGTAGATCTAAATATTTTAAGTCTTGTGCCATTTTATTGTTTTTCTCTTTCCTCATTAAATTCAAAAATGTCTCTTCTCTCTATTTTAAGGTGAATTTTCGAAAATCATTTTTAAAATTCAGATTTTTATTTCAAAATTTAAAATCTTTTTCAAAAATCATATCCAAAAACTTTTAAATCTTCTTCATTAAGTAATTATTTTAGTCTTAAATTTTTTGTTCTTAATTTTCGAATTCTATATTTAATTTCAAACTATTTTATTCTCTTTTCTTTTACTATTTATTTATTTTTTCCCTTCATTCAAAAAAAAATTTAATAATAAAAATATATTCTATTTGCTATTCATATCAATTCCCTTTTCTCCATCATGGACCTAAGTGAAAATGAACAGTCCAGAAGGACCCTGGGGTCATATGCTAACCCCACTACTGCTTCATATGGGAATAGTATCTGTATACCCTCCATTGGAGTCAGTAGCTTTGAGTTGAATCCTCACCTCATTATCATGGTGCAGCAAAGTTGCCAGTATTCCGGTCTTCCACAGGAAGAACCTACAGAGTTTCTGGCACAGTTTTTAGCAGAACAAGTTACTGAATTCAATCAGCAATTAGACCTTCTAACAAAATAGCTGGCCGAATTCAAGGAGATACTACAAGACACAAGAATGGCTAATATAATATGGAGGTACAGTTGAAGCAAACAGAATAACAGTTATCAAAACAAATAACAGAAGAGTGCCAAGCAGTTCAATTAAGAAGTGGAAAAATATTAAATACCTTACTTCAAGGTAGCAGGAAGCCAAGAAATGAACAAACTGCTATTCAAAATTCCTCTGAGGACAGTAAGAGCCCAGAGAGGAATAACTCTGGCATTGAAACGCCAGAAACAAGCAAGGAGTTGGCGTCAAACGCCCAATGGAAGCTCAGTTCTGGCATTCAAACGCCAGGAACAAGTAAGGAGTTGGCGTCCAATGCCAATCCAGCTTCTAACCCTGGCATTCAAATCCCAGTGAGGGATCAAACATACACAAGTGCTGATAACAACCCCTCTAAAAAGGCTTCTCAAACCACCTCTGTAGGAAATAAACCTGCAGCAACTAAGGTCGAGGAATATAAAGCCAAGATACCTTGTTCTCAAAAGCTCCGCCAATAGGAGCAGGATAAGCAATTTGCTCGCTTTACAGATTATCTCAGGACTCTTGAAATAAAGATTCCGTTTGCAGAGGCACTTGAGCAAATACCTTCCTATGCCAAGTTCATGAAAGAGATCTTGAGTCATAAGAAGGATTGGAGAGAAACTGAAAGAGTTCTCCTCACTGAAGAATGCAGTGCAGTCATTCTGAAAAGCTTTCCAGAAAAGCTTAAAGATCCCGAGAGCTTTCTGATACCATGCATATTAGAGGGTAATTGCACCAAGACAGCTTTATGTGATCTTGGGGCAAGCATCAACCTAATACCTACATCCACTATCAGAAAGCTTGGTTTAACTGAAGAAGTTAAACCAACCCGGATATGTCTCCAACTTGCTGATGGCTCCATTAAATACCCATCAGGCATGATTGAGGACATGATTGTCAGGGTTGGGCTATTCTCCTTTCCCACTGACTTTGTAGTGCTGGAAATGGAGGAGCACAAGAGTGCTACTCTCATTCTAGGAAGACCTTTCCTAGCAACTGGACGAACTCTCATTGATGTCCAAAAGGGGGAAATAACTCTGAGAGTCAATGAGGATGAGTTTAAGTTGAATGCTGTCAAGGCCATGCAGCATCCAGACACACCAAAAGACTGCATGAAAGTTGATCTCATTGACTCTTTGGTAGAGGAGGTCAACATGGCTGAGAGTCTCGAATCAGAGCTAGAAGACATCTTTAAAGATGTTCAGCCTGATTTGGAGGGTTCAGAGGAATTGAAAGAGCCTCTGAGACCTCCTCATGAAGAGGAGAAACCTCCTAAACCCGAGCTCAAGCCATTACCACCATCCTGAAATATGCATTTCTGGGAGAAGGTGACACTTTTCCAGTGATCATAAGCTCTGCTTTAAATGCACTGGAAGAGGAAGCACTAATTCAAGTGCTAAGGACACACAAGACAGCTCTTGGGTGGTCCATAAGTGACCTTAAGGGCATAAGCCCAGCTAGATGCATGCACAAAATCCTATTGGAGGATGATGCTAAGCCAGTGGTTCAACCACAGAGGCGGCTAAATCCAGCCATGAAGGAAGTGATGCAGAAAGAGGTCACCAAATTACTGGAGGCTGGGATTATTTATCCTATTTCTGATAGCCCCTGGGTGAGCCCTGTTCAAGTTGTTCCCAAGAAGGGAGGTATGACAGTGGTTCATAATGAAAAAAATGAACTGGTTCCTACAAGAACAATTACAGAGTGGCGCATGTGTATTGACTACAGAAGGCTCAACACAGCCACCAGAAAGGATCATTTTCCTTTACCATTCATAGACCAGATGCTAGAGAGACTAGCAGGTCATAAATACTATTGCTTTTTGGATGGCTATTCAGATTCTACAGGAGGTTTATAAAGGATTTTTCAAAAATTGCAAAACCCCTGAGCAATCTGCTAGCTGCTGACATGCCATTTGTGTTTAACACAGAGTGTCTGTAGGCGTTTGAGACTCTGAAAGCTAAGCTGGTCATAGCACCAGTTATTTTTGCACCAGACTGGACTTTACCATTTGAACTAATGTGTGATGCCAGTGACCACGCCATTGGTGCAGTACTGGGGCAGAGGCATGACAAGCTTCTACATGCCATTTATTATGCTAGCTGTGTTTTAAATGATGCCCAGAAAAATTACACAACCACAGAAAAAGAATTGCTTGCAGTGGTTTATGCCATTGACAAGTTTAGATCATACTTAGTAGGATCAAAAGTGATTGTATACACTGACCATACTGCTCTTAAATATCTCCTCACAAAGCAGGATTCAAAACCCATGCTCATAAGATGGGTGTTGCTTCTGCAAGAGTTTGATATAGAAATAAGAGACAGAAAAGGGACAGAGAACCAAGCGGCTGATCATCTGTCCCGGATAGAACCAACAGAAGGGGAGTTTCCCCCCTCTATTGAGATCTCTGAGACCTTTCCGGATGAGCATTTGTTTGCCATTCAGGAAACACCATGGTTTGCAGACATTGCAAACTATAAATCTGTAAGGTTCATACCTAAGGAGTACAGCAGGCAACAAAAGAAAAAATTAATTACTGATGCAACGTACTACTTGTGGGATGAACCCTATCTCTTTAAGAGATGTGCAGACGGAATAATCCGTAGGTGTGTGCCTAGAGAAGAAGCACAGAGGATCTTATGGCATTGCCATGGATCATAATATGGAGGCCATTTCGGAGGTGAGCGAACAGCCACCAAGGTCATCCAATGTGGCTTCTACTGGCCTACACTCTATAGGGATTCCCGAGAGTTTGTACGTAACTGTGACAGTTGCCAAAGAGCTGGTAATCTGCCTCATGGTTACGCCATGCCGCAACAGGGAATCTTGGAGATTGAGTTGTTTGATGTATGGGGAATTGACTTCATGGGACCTTTCCCACCATCATACTCAAACACTTATATTCTGATGGCAGTCGACTATGTATCAAAATGGGTAGAGGCCGTTGCCACACTCACCAATGATACTAAAACAGTGCTGAAGTTCCTCCAAAAACATATCTTCAGCAGGTTTGGTGTCTCTAGAGTACTAATCAGTGATGGGGGCACTCACTTCTGCAACAAACAGCTTTACTCTGCCATGGTCCGGTATGGGATTCGCCACAAGGTGGCGACTCCATATCATCCACAGACAAATGGTCAAGCTGAAGTTTCTAACAGAGAACTAAAAAGAATCCTGGAACAGACTGTAAGTACCCGTAGAAAGGATTGGGCAAGAAGCTTGGATGATGCTCTGTGGGCTTACAGAACAGCAGGAATTCAGATTCACTGCTTTCGAAAATGCCAAGCTTTATAAAGAGAAATAAAAAAGGTGGCATGACAGAAAGCTGTCATCTAGAGTCTTTGAACCAGGACAAAAGGTTCTGTTGTTTAACTCTAGGCTTAGGCTATTCCCCGGGAAACTGAAATCCTGGTGGAGGGGACTATATGTGATTACAAGTGTATCACCATATGGTTATGTGGAGCTTCAAGACATTGATTCTGATAAGAAGTTCATTTTTAATGGACAGAGAATCAAGCATTATCTTGAAGGCAATGTTGAGCAAGAGTGCTCAAGGCTGAGGCTAGATTAAAAGCTCAGCAAGGTCCAGCTAAAGACAATAAAGAAGCACTTTCTGGGAGGCAACCCAGCCATTAGCATAACTTTTTCTGTTATTTTATTTTATTTTATTCTTCATTTTATTTATTTTTTAAAATATATGAGCTTAATACTAACAAGGTAAAGAACCAATTGCATAAGTTCACAGGGTTACAGAAGAATTCAGAGCACAAAACAAGAAAAAGGAGCTCACTGGCAAGAAAACGCCCGTAAGAGGCACAATTGGGCATTAAACCCCAAAAGGAGCATCCACTGGGCATTTAACGCCAATAAAGATAGCCTTCTGGGTGTTAAACGCCAGAAAGAAGCAGCTTCTGGGCGTTTAACGCCAGATTTACAGCATCCTGGGCGTTCAGAAAAACGCCCAGTGACGAAGGGGTTTCTGGCGTTTAACGCCAGCTAGAAGAAACAGCTGGGCGTTAAACGCCCAAAACAAGCACCAACTAGGCGTTAAACGCCCAAAACATGCAGCAGTTGGGCGTTTAACGCCAGGATTATGGGGAGTAGGCAATGTCGTTTTCAATTCAAATTTTTTTTCCATTTTTTATGTTTCAATTCATGATTTCTTGCACAAACATGTTACAAATCCTAATTTTTCAAATCCTTTTTCAAAAGATATCAAATGTATCTTAATTCATAAACCCTTTTTCTTAATCCTCCTCAAATTATTTTCAAATCCTTTTCAAAACAAATCTATCTCTTTTCCTTCTAAAATCTTTTCAACTCATCAATATTTTTTTCAAATCTTCACATCATCTTTTTTTAAATCCAGACTTATCTTTTTCAAATATCTTTCATATCTTTTCAATTTTAAATCACATCTTTTCCTATCATACTTATCCTTTCCAAATCACTTTTTCTATCATATCTTTTTCAAATAATTTTCGAAACCCACCCCCCTTCCCCTTAAATTTTGGTTCGGCCTCTCCCCCTCTCCTCCACAAGTTGCGCTTGGCTCTCCCTCTTTCNNNNGGCTAAACCAAGCTGTCCCTAGCCATGTGCTTGTGGCGTGAAGGTGTCAAGTGAAAACTTGAGACTGAGCGGTTAAAGTCAAGGTCCAAGGCAAAAAGAAGAGTGTGCTTAAGAACCCTGGACACCTCTAATTGGGGACTTTAGCAAAGCTGAGTCACAATCTGAAAAGGTTCACCCAATTATGTGTCTATCCGGTGGTAATACTGGAAAACAAAGTGCTTAGGGCCACGGCCAAGACTCATAAAATAGCTATGTTCAAGAATCAACATACTGAACTAGGAGAATCAAGAACACTATCTGAATTCTAAGTTCCTATAGATGCCAATCATTCTGAGCTTCAATGGATAAAGTGAGATGCCAAAACTGTTCGGAAGCAAAAAGCTACTAATATTTTCTGGAGCTACAGGAGTCCAATTGGTGCGCTCCCAATTGCGTTGGAAAGTAGACATCCAGGGATTTCCAGCAATATATAATAGTCCATACTTTGCTCAAGGATAGACGACGTAAACTGGTGTTCAACGCCAGTTCCATGTTGCAGTCTGGCGTTAAACGCCAGAAACAGGTTACAAGTTGGAGTTGAACGCCCAAAACAGGTTACAACCTGGCGTTTAACTCCAGAAACAGCCTAAGCACGTGTAAAGCTTAAGTCTCAGCCCCAGCACACACCAAGTAGGCCCCAGAAGTGGATTTATGCACCATCTATCTTAGTTTATTCATTTTCTGTAAACCTAGGTTACTAGCTTACTATTTAAACAACTTTTAGAGGATTATTTTGGATCCCATGACATTTTAGATCTGAACTTTGTACTCTTTGACGGCATGAGTCTCTAAACTCCATTGTTGGGGGTGAGGAGCTCTACTGTGTCTCGATGAATTAATGCAATTATTTCTGTTTTCCATTCAAACACACTTGTTTCTATCTAAGCTGTTCATTCGCACTTCAATATGATGAATGTGATGATTCGTGACACTCATCATTATCCTCAACCTATGAACGCGTGCCTGACAACTACCTCCGTTCTACCTTCGATTGAATGATAATCTCTTGGATTCCTTAATCAGAATCTTCGTGGTATAAGCTAGAATCTATTGGCAGCATTCTTGAGAATCCGGAAAGTCTAAACCTTGTCTGTGGTATTCCGAGTAGGATTCAGGGATTGAATGACTGTGATGAGCTTCAAACTTACAAGGGTTGGACGTAGTGACAGACGCAAAAGGACCAATGGATCCTATTCCAGCATGAGTGAGAACCGACAGATGATTAGCCGTGCGGTGACAGCGCACTTGGACCATTTTCACTGAGAGGATGGATGGGAGCCATTGACAATGGTGATCCACCAACATACAGCTTGCCATAGGAGGAACCTTGCGTGCGTGAAGAAGAAGACAGGGGGAAAGCAGAGATTCAGACGACAAAGCATCTCCAAAACTCCAACATATTCTCCATTACTGCAGAACAAGTATTTATTTCATGCTCTTTTATTTTTCGCAATTCAAACTAATAAATATAATTGATATCCTGACTAAGAGTTACAAGATAACCATAGATTGCTTCAAACCAACAATCTCCGTGGGATTTGACCCTTACTCACGTGAGGTATTACTTGGACGACCCAGTGCACTTGCTGGTTAGTTGTGCGGAGTTGTGAAAAGTGTGATTCACAATTTCGTGCACCAGCGTCTATGGTCAAGGTTTTGGGGGGTGACCTAAAGGGATCTATGGTCACGGTTTTTCAAAAAAGGGTGACCTAAAAGGGTCTATGGTCATGGTTTTGGGGGTGACCAAAAGGGGTCTATGGTCATGGTTTTTTACAGTGACCAAAAAGGATCTATGGTCACGGTTTTTCAAAAAAGGTTGACCTAAAAGGGTCTATGGTCACGATTTTTGGGGGTGACCTAAAGGGATCTATGGTCACGGTTTTGGAGGGTAACCTAAACGGGTCTATGGTCACGGTTTTGGGGGGTGACCTGAAGGGGTCTATGGTCACGGTTTTTCGAAATGGTGACCTAAAAGGGTCTATGGTCACAGTTTTGGGGGGTGGCCTAAAAGAGGTCTATGGTCACGGTTTTGGGGGGTGGCCTAAAGAGGTCTATGGTCATGGTTTTTTACAGTGACCAAAAAGGGGCTATGGTCACGGTTTTTCAAAAAAGGGTGACCTAAAAGAGTCTATAGTCACGGTTTTGGGGGGTGACCTAAAGAAGTCTATGGTCACGGTTTTGGGGGTGGCCTAAAAGGG
>NC_029786.2:21686334-21688506 GCF_000816755.2 Arachis ipaensis | reverse complement strand
AAGTAAATAATTAAAAATTAATAAAAATTTTATATAATTTAATTTAAATATTAAAATTTTAAATTAAAATACTTAATTAAAAATCAATAAATAAATTAATAATTTAATAATATTTTTAAAAGATTAAATTAAATATTAAATTATTCTATATCCTAATTTAATTAAAATTATCAAACCTTAACCCTAAAATTCAAATCACACACTAACCCTCACAACCCTATCCGCTCACCCTTACCCCTCACCCCCACCGACGGTTTGAAAGAAAGAAAGAAAGGAAGGAAGGAAGAAAGGAAGAAAAGAGAAAGAGAGGGAGCATGGAGAAGAAGAGAGGGAGGTGACGGTGCTGGAGGGGCTAGATATCACCGTCGCCGTCGTCATTGTTAGAACTGAAAAGGAGAGGGAGGAGACGTTGAGAGAGAGGAACATCGTCTAGCCAAATGCGAGAGAGAGAGGGGCAAAACGCAATCCACGCTGCCATTGGAGGGATCATCGCACATTGCTCTATCGTCAAGATCGCCGCCGTCGTCGTCTAGTGTCGCCGTCGTGTCACCATTAAAGAAGAGAGGGAGAAGAGAACGTAGGCCAGTGGGCCAGGGGGAGGAGTTACCGCCGTTCGTGCCTCCCGTCGCCGTTTCTCCCTCGCCGTAGCCGCTGTTTGTGTAGTGACCAGAGGGAGACGTGGCTGTCTGCGCCACTGTCGGAGCTGCTGCTCCATTCTGTCGCTGTCTACGTGCTCAGGTATGTTTGTTCCCTCTTCCTCTGACCCCTTCACCCAACAATGTACCAAATTCCTAAGGTAAAAAGCAAATTGAGCTTTAAGGGTTTTATTAAGGTGTAATCTGATAATTTTAAATCTGATAGCTTTAAAGCCTTCAAAGCCCTCAAAGCCCTACTCTGCTGCTCTTCGTCCGTTGTCATCGCCAAGTTACTTGTTTTTTTTTTTACTTGTTCTGATTAGTAATTTAGGATTATTGAAACTTCAAATTGTTACTTGTATTTATTTTTTATTTGTTCTTGATTTAGGTGATATTTGCCAATGATATTTGCCCCTTTGTTAAACAACACCATTATACTTTGTCATAAATCATGTTCATATACAATACTTCTACAATTTATGCAGTTCTGTGAATATAATCTTAGTGTTATTAATTGATTTTTTTGTTGAATATTCCAAAAAATCCAAGTTAAATCTTCCTCTCATGAAAATCCTTAAGGAAAATTTTATGGGGACTCATACTCCTGAACCAGAATTAAGGAAAATCCTTTTTTACCTTGACCCAGACAATGTGGTTGCGCTTGGGTTGACTGAGATTCTGACATGTGCGAGTGTTCAAGTTCTCTGGCAACTGTTGTTCATCTCCTTCACCATTCTTGTCGCTGCAATCAAGTACTCTTTCATTGCTATTCTTCTTCTCTTCATTCTCATCACTCTTCTCAAAATTTACCTGCTTTAATTTGTTCTTTGATCCTATCATATTTGTAAACCCCGCTAAAATTAGTAAATAATTAGTCAATAAATCAAATTTTAATTAAAAAAATTAAAAATATAAATCTAATATTAAAACAGGATAGAGCTCTTCAAAACGAGAATTTTGACACTAATTTCGAAAAATTTGGCCCAAGATTGGGGCGAATGGGCCAAACCGGTTGAACCGGGCTCAAACCGAGCCCGTGGGCCCAACCAGACCCAATCAATTAAATGGACAGAAGCCATCTCCTTCCCCATTCAGCAAAGAAACACGCTAAACAGCCTTGGAGGAGAGGAGAGCTTCCTAACCCTCACCATCACCATAAGTCACCATAACTCCTTCGTCTGAGCTCCGATCACCGCACCGTTTGCGGCCACGCGTCCAGGGCGTCGGGCTCTACGTTTCTATTGGATCAATTTCATATGTACGCCACAATCCCATCTCAAATTCTCTACCCCCTTTTTTTATTTTTGAAATTGAGCCCTTGTAATGAGATTTTGTCGAATTTGGTATTCTAAGTTCGATTTAGCTTGCGGAGCTTGTTGGGCTTGAGTTGTTTTGTTCCTGGGGATGGTAAGGATCACAAACCTTAGCCAATTTGTGATTTTATTATGTGAATTATGAATTTTGAGGTATACATGTGTAGTAGGTGTGAACTAAGTATATATATATATATATATATATATATATATATATATGCATT
>NC_029786.2:21667820-21675292 GCF_000816755.2 Arachis ipaensis | reverse complement strand
TTCATTCTCATCACTCTTCTCAAAATTTACCTGCTTTAATTTGTTCTTTGATCCTATCATATTTGTAAACCCCGCTAAAATTAGTAAATAATTAGTCAATAAATCAAATTTTAATTAAAAAAATTAAAAATATAAATCTAATATTAAAACAGGATAGAGCTCTTCAAAACGAGAATTTTGACACTAATTTCGAAAAATTTGGCCCAAGATTGGGGCGAATGGGCCAAACCGGTTGAACCGGGCTCAAACCGAGCCCGTGGGCCCAACCAGACCCAATCAATTAAATGGACAGAAGCCATCTCCTTCCCCATTCAGCAAAGAAACACGCTAAACAGCCTTGGAGGAGAGGAGAGCTTCCTAACCCTCACCATCACCATAAGTCACCATAACTCCTTCGTCTGAGCTCCGATCACCGCACCGTTTGCGGCCACGCGTCCAGGGCGTCGGGCTCTACGTTTCTATTGGATCAATTTCATATGTACGCCACAATCCCATCTCAAATTCTCTACCCCCTTTTTTTATTTTTGAAATTGAGCCCTTGTAATGAGATTTTGTCGAATTTGGTATTCTAAGTTCGATTTAGCTTGCGGAGCTTGTTGGGCTTGAGTTGTTTTGTTCCTGGGGATGGTAAGGATCACAAACCTTAGCCAATTTGTGATTTTATTATGTGAATTATGAATTTTGAGGTATACATGTGTAGTAGGTGTGAATTAAGTATATATATATATATATATATATATATATATATATATGCATTGGAATTGAAATGTGAACATTTGGAGGCTTGGTACTAAGGTTTTGGTGATTTTTGAAACTTGGGAGGCTGTGTGTGTGGCTTAAGTGGCTGCCTTGGACCAAACGTGGAAATCGGCCAAGGTATGGTTTAGGTTTCGCACGTTTAATATGTAATGCTCTGTGAAAACTTAGGCTAGAGAACTATAGAATAAGTTGAAATGTGTATTTATGTTAATATTTAGTAACCTTGATGGATTTATTAAATGATATTGAGAATGAGCGGTGATTGATGGTTTGTTGAAAGTGTGGTGTTGGTGCTTGATGATGAATTTAATTGAGTTTGATGGAAGTTGACTTAGCATATTTGATATAAATTAGCAAATTCTTGATGTAAGGGTTGAGCCATTCATGAGAGTGGTGTGTAGCATTTATTGTGGGTAATTGTTAAATAAAAGGGTTAAATGTACTTGTTGATATGTGTGACAAGGGAACTATGTATAAACATGAGTATAATTGTTATTGTCTTGAATTTGGAATTGTGAAGATGTATGTGAATATGTAAGGAGTTATTGAATGATTGAGAATGTTGGGTGTGGTGTGTTGTAAAATGTATGGAAGGTGTGGAGTTGAGTATTGGTATGCCTTGGTTGTGAAATATTTTGGTATGGAATGAGATTTTGGTAAAAATAGGGGTTTGGTAAATTTTGGTAAAAACTGATTTTTGATGAACTTCGGTAGTCCATAACTTGATTCTCAAATTTTGGATGAAAATGAGATTTGTTTCAAATTGAAGAGGGTTTTATAAGATTGAGAACGATATAAATTTTGCGGAAAATCGAATTTTGTAGAGGAAGTTATGGATGCTGAAAATCTGGTGCGGAAGACTAGAAACTATTAAAATGCAACAGAACTAGAGTTTCTGGTGTGTGCCTACGCACACTGGTGTGCGCACGCACCCAGCAATAGCAAAAAGTTTACTTGTGCGTACGCACGCCTTTGTGCACACGCACACTTAGTGTTTTTCAGAAAGTGTGCGTACGCACGCCATTGTGCGCACGCACGCACCAGGATATGCTTTCTGCTGGTGGCGCTCACATAGGTGAGGCGCACGCACACCAAGTAATTCCTGGTTGGTGTGCGCACGCACGCACTCATGCGCACGCACACGCTCTGCTTCTCACAAATTGTGCGCATGCAGACTTTTGTGCGTCCGCACACACCCTGTTTTTCCAGCACTTATATTTTTATATTTCAAACATGGTTTCGAACCTTTAAGCCTCTATTTTTATCCTTTTAACCCTAGATCTTACTAGTAAGATTAGTAATTAGTTAAAGTTAGGAAATTGAGGTAACTTGGGGATGAAGAAAAGGGTAAACAAGATGAATTGTGAGGGAAGTGGTGTGAAAGCTAAATGAATATATATTGCTATGGTGAAGATGAATGATTATATGATAAATATAAATAGTTCTGAATATTATGCGGCTTATGAATTAATGATATCTGAGATACGAGTTTCCCTGGGTAACAGAACCGTGGCTTGCCACCACATGTTTCAGGTTAAAACTCGATACTCTGTTGACCCTACGTCATAAGGGTGACCGGGCACGTCTAAATTCCCTGGAATGGATATCCTCTATTGAGTGAGATATGAATGAATGAATGATTGTATAAATGATGAATGAATGAGAAATCTATGCGTAGACTCATGGGGATACGTGGCGAGGGACAGTCTAAGATTTTCGGACTTGTTGGGTTGCCTGGATAACCGACAGATGAGCCTCATCAGCCATAGGATAGGCATACATCATGTGCATATATTTGTTTTGTCTGCTATGCATTACTTGGGATTGCCTAACTGAATATATTTCATGCTACCCGTTATACTTCTACTTGCACTATCTATTTTTTACTTGTGCATGAAATTGTTTGGGCGTTTGTCTCTGCTGAATTAATGGTGACGGAGGAGCGGAGGAAGGGTGGACCGGTTTGGTGTTAAGGTTAGGTTTAGAGTAAGTAAGTTCAGAATTCTTTAGGTCACCTACCCCCTTTTATAGCTTCTGCTTAGAGTTTAAGTTTTATAACTGTATGTTGGAGTTCTAAGATTGCCTCTGGCATTCTCAGGACCTTATATATTAAATGTGTGGCAGCTTTACTATGCTGAGAACCTCCGGTTCTCACCCCATACTGTGTTGTTGTTTTCAGATGCAGGTCGAGAGGTTCCTCGCTAGGCGTCTGGATTCCTGAAGCGGAGTGGTCCCTGGGTTCTTTTGGTTATTAGTTTATGTATATATGTACTTAGCTTTCTCTCCAAGAAACTGGATTATTTTGTCCCTTATAGAGGTTAAAGGAGAGCTAGGGCCTTATTCTGTATTTTGGGTATTTTGGGATACTTGTATATGTATGTATATATTCTCCAACCAGCCTTGGCTTCGCAAGCTGAGTCAGGAGCTAGCTATACTGTATTCTCGGCTCTCTATTCACTCTTTCGCTTATTCAGGCCTATGACCTTTAGGTTTCTTAGCACGTAAGTTATTCCGTTTCTTGAGTGTTGCGCTTTTTATTTTGCGATTTTGCTTTACCCATTTTTCAAGGCTCCTAATATATTATATTTCTCTACTATTATACGTATGTATTTTTTTATTAGACGTCCGTAACACCACACTACCTCTATTCTACGACTTAAGCGTAAAGCTCTATGTAGTAGGGTGTTACAATGTTCATATGCTACAGAGAATTGATTAATTAATTAATTAATTGTGTATAGTTAATATTGATCTTGTTGTTAATGAAGAGTAGATTAATTGATCATTTCTACCATTGATATTGTACTAGGTAGGGTAGAGTAAGATGAAATTTTTGTCTTTTAATTTTGTAATTATTATTTTTAGTTTTGTTCCTTTCTTAACGAAACGATCATGTTAAAATTTGTTGTAATGCTAAGGACGATTTTTTTTTCAGATATGAATGTCAGGGCATTGTGTGCATTATTATTATTATGTGGGCATTTTTTTCATTTCCAAAGATATGTTGTTGCTGTTGTAGGAGTCAGTGGTGTACTTTATGCTACTGGTGGATATTAATTTTACTATTGCTGCTGTAGAACTCAATGCACTTTATTATTCATTTTTTCTCATAATAATACTAATATACTTCAAATTAACTTATTTATTATATAGAACTAATGTTTTACTCACATTGATAACTAAATCATAATTTATTATATGGATATATAGTTAAATCAAGAATAATTTAGTAGAAAATTTAAGAAGTCACATTGTAAAATCCGAATAATTAGTGAATAATTAACCTGTAAATTAAAATATATTCTAAGAAATTAGAAATGATATTTATATGGTTTAATATGGTAGAAAAAATTAAAATGAGAATTTCGACACTAATTTTAAAGAATTGGGCCCCAAGATTAGGCCAAACGAACCGAACCAGTCGAACCGGGTCAAAACCGGACCTGTAGGCCCAACCAAGGTCAGCCTAAAACCCTTAAACAGCACTCTCTCTCCTCTCTTAAACCTCAAACACGCTGCTGGGCAGCCAAGGAGGGAGAACCTTCTTCCAAAAATCACAAACCCTCACTTGTGATTCAAAGTGACATAACTTTTGATCCGGAGCTCCGATCGCCTCACCATTTGTGGCCATGCGTTCACCGTGTCGAGCTCTACAAAGCCCATAACTTTGTTTTAGACGTAAGCCATGATTTCATCTCTGTTCTTCCAGTCCTTGAATTCAAAATTTTGGGTGAAAAATATTGAGATTTGTGAGCTTTTGATGTTATAGGATCTAACTAGCTTGAAGGAGAGGCTTAATCTTGTCTCCTTGATCCTTAGGTGTGATAAGATTCTCAACCCTAGTGGAATTTATTGGTTTATGATATTTGGGCATTGAGTGAGTATGTTTGAATGTGGTATTGTGGTTTAGGTAGTATATATATATATATATATATATATATATGTTGGGAGGTGTTGAAGCCTTGAGAGCTTGTGAAAAAGTGATTTGGAGGTGTTCCGATTTAAGCGGAGAATCGGTCAAGGTATAGTTTCGGTTTCCTGTATCTAAAATGTAATATGGTGTGAAAACTTAGGCTAGAGACCCTAAGATAGGATTTGAACTATTAATGTTGTTGATTGATTGAGATGAATTGTGTTGTTATGTATGTGATTAGTGGATTTTTGATGTTTTGATGGTATGATGTATGAGAGATATGCATGTTTTGATATATGCTTAATGATTGGTTGAGATTGAATTATGGGTGAAACCATGTTGATGGTGAGGATGATATTGATTGTATGTATTGATGGTTGATGGAATTGGTATTGTTGGAACTTGGGATGAGGAAAGATATAGGATATGGTATTTTGTTTAAAATTAAGTTATTTGATTGAGATTAGTAAAAATGGTGGATTGGTGGATTGTGAACTTAATAAGAATGTTGAAAATATGAGTTGAGGAGGCTTGAGGTTGATTTTGGTAAGTTTTGGTTGGTTTTAAAAAGGTTTGAAATTGGTTTGTTTTGAAAATAGAATTTTGTGGGTTTGTATGAAATTGTGATTTTTGGTCTACTTTGACGAAGCATAACTTGGTCTCTAGATCCTCGATTTGTGGAAAACTTCTTTAGAAATAAAGTTGGATCCGAGATGTTTATGCCGTTCAAAGAACGGATGAAAAATGATTTGAAATGAAAAAGTTATGCCCGTCGGAAGTTTGGGGTTTGAAAATGTAATCCTACAGCTTTTTAAACTTAGTAAATTTTTTGGTAAAACGTACTCCCACACGCATGTGTGGCCGACGCACACGCGTCACTCACAATTTTTACTCCCCACGCATGTGCATGGACGACGCATACACGTCGCTGTGTTAATGCAGGTGCGTAGTAGAGAAACCAGAGAGTTGTGATGGTGCCGTGCCGGTTTTGTGCGAGGAGCACAAAATGCATCCACGCATATGCGTGGCTGACGCGCATGCGTGGCTGACGCGCATGCGTCACCCTACCTCTCTGCTTCCCATGCGTGCGCATGGGTGCCGCTTACGCATCACTGACATTAGGATATTTTTGCCAGTAAAGAATGTCATAAAAACAGTCGCGTTGTAGATATAGTCTCTAAACCGACAAAAATCCCTTCGTACAAACGTTTTGGTTGTCACAAGTAACAAACCCCCTTGAAATTGATAACCGAGTATTCAAACCTCGGGTCATCTTCTCAAGGAATTGCAGGGAAGTATGTTCTTATTATTGGTTATGAGTTTTGTAAACTGGGGTTTTGAAAGTGAGGAAGCAGTATGTTGAATGATAAAAATAAAACAAATAACTATAAAATAGACTCTTGGCAAGGTATGAAAAATTGAAAGTCCTATCCTTATCAATTGTGATGAGAATTGGATTTTAATCCTACTTTGTTAACCTTTAGCTATGCAGGTAAGTTAAGTATATGAATTAATTCTGATTCCTCGGGTCCTAGTCTTTCCTTGGGAAAGGCTAGAGTTATTGGAACTTGAATTAATTCTTGAAGAATTCCAATTTTCAATCAACAATGAGTTTGATAACTCAAGTGTCTTCAATGACTCAACCAAAGCCAAGAGGGAAAAATGTCTAATTTAAATTAAAAGCAATCTTAAACAGAGCATCAATATAAATAAAGCAAAGCAATCTTAAACAGAACAAAGCAATCTTAAATCTGAATTTACCTCAAATAACATTAATTCAAAGAGTAATCTGCAACATAGAAGAATTCATAAATAAAATTGGGAAAATAATAAAAATAAAGAACTTGGGATTGAGAGCTACTCCTAAAACTAAGAGAAATCCTAAATCCTAATCCTAAGAGAGATGAGAGAACCTCTCTCTCTAAAAACTACATCTACTCCTAAAATTATAAATTATCAGAGCCTCCCTATGAATGGATGTAGTCCCCCACTTTATAGCATCTAATCTGTGTTTTCTGGGCCGCAAACTAGGTCAGAAACAGTCCAGAATTCGCTGGTTTCGAATTTTGCCACGCTGGATTTCCGTCACTGTGACGCGGCCGCATGGATCACGCGGTTGCGTCGCCTAGCGTAAGGGAAACTATAACATATTATATATCAAATCGAAGCCCCGGACGTTAGCTTTCCAACGCAACTGGAACCGCGTCGTTTGGACCTATGTAGCTATAGTTATAGCAGTTTGAGTGCGAAGAGGTCAGGCTGGACAGCTTAGCAATTTCTCCAACTTCTTGTATTCCTTCCACTTTTGCATGCTTTCTTCTCATCCTCCAAGCCATTCCTGCCTTATAATATCTGAAAACACTTAACACACATATGAAGGCATCTAATGGTAATAAGAGAGGATTAATAATAAGAAAATATAAGATCAAAGAAGCATGTTTTCAATCATAGCACATAATCAGGAAGGAAATATAAAACCATGCAAATAGTATGAATAAGTGGGTAAAGAGTTGATAAAATCCACTCAATTGAGCACAAGATAAACCATGAAATAGTGGTTTATCAACCTCCCCACACTTAAACATTAGCATGTCCTCATGCTAAGCTCAAGAGAAGCTATAAAGATGAAGAGGAATGGTAGAAAGTATGAAATGCAATCCTATGAATGTAACTACATGCAAAATATTTCTACCTACTTTGTTAAAAGTAAACAAATCTTTTAAGAACAAATATAAACTGGATTTCACTAATTCAAATCATAAAAATGAAGTACAAATAGACTTGCAAGAAGAAAATAGCT
>NC_029786.2:21636591-21667789 GCF_000816755.2 Arachis ipaensis | reverse complement strand
GAAAATTGGCACTAATCTGGATAGGTTGTGCGACGCTGGCGACGCGGTTGCGTGAGTGACGCGGTCGCGTGGTGCGCGATAAGGTTGGGTGACGCGGACGCGTGGGGCACGCGATCGCGTGACTCGATTTGTGCTAGTGGCGCGAGTGCAGCCTCGTGGTCGCACAACTCTCTGTTCAAAACTTAGTATTGCCAAAATCCTGGGTGACGCGGTCGCGTGGTCGACGCGATCGCGCGGGTGGCCTTATTTTCAATATGACGCGGACGCGTGGGTGACGCGTTCGCGTGGCAGGGTTTGTGCTACTAGCACGGGTCCAGCCCAACTCCAGCTCAACTTTCGGCCATGCACCCGGTTGACGTCGATTTTCAGGTCACGCGGCCGCGTGGGTGACGCGGTCGCGTGGGAGGCCATTATTCCCAGGTGACGCGGTCGCGTCAGCGACGCGGTCGTGTGGGGTGATTTGTGCCATTGGCACGCCTCCAGCGCTACTCCTGCGAAATTCTCTGTTCGTTTTTATTTTTCTCCCCTCTCCTTGCGACGCGGACGCGTCGCTGATGCGGTCGCGTCGCGTGCTCGCTTTTTTTTTTTAAATCTGAAAAATGCAGAATACAGTGTTAATATGAATGTGATGCAAAACTCCAGGTTCAATATAACAAAATAAAATAAAATTCAAAAACAAATAAAACTAAATAAAAATGAAAAAGGACGATCATACCATGGTGGGTTGTCTCCCACCTAGCACTTTTAGTTAAAGTCCTTAAGTTGGACATTTGATGAGCTTCCTGTTATGGTGGCTTATGCTTGAACTCATCCAGGAATCTCCACCAGTGTTTGTGATTCCAGTAACCTCCGGGGTCCCAAACTAGGCATGTAAAACCTTTGAGCAGCTTCAAAAAGATTCTTAGGCTCCCGGGGTGTTGGATGTCAGAATAGATTCCAGGATCCCAAATCTTGCTTTTACACCCATTTTTGTCGGGATCTGTATTTTTTCAGCCGGGCGATAAGTAATTTGAATTCTCACTGCAGCTACCAAACAGCTTCCTAGACCCATTCAATTGAGCTTTATACCAACCTTTGCGTTTAAACTTAAAGCTTCCAACCATAATGAACCTTGCTTGACAATTCTTATCACTGGCCATCTTCCTCTTACTCTTAATGCCACAAAGAGCTCTAAGTTGACCATCCGTCTCCAGTAGCCCATATTCAAGTTTTCTGCATCTCCTAAGTCTTCAACCAACTCTTCTTCTTGAACAATGACAGCGTCTTCTACTTGTTCTAGTACGAATTCATTCTCTGTCTTGTCCACTGGGGTTTCTGGTATCTTCTTCATGCTACGCTCTTCACTAGACTGTCCACATGGAGCTGTGGCTGATCCTTGTATATTTGAGCACCTAGAAGCCCATTGAATTAATGCTTGTCCCAGTTGTTGAATGGTTGTCTGAAATTGATCCACTGTTTCCTTGAAACGATCCTTTGTCTCTTGATGCACTCGGTTATCATAGGTAGGATCATAGTGCTCTTGGATTGATGGATATGGAGATGGCAGATATTGAGGTGGTGGTGGGATGGGAGATCATTCTGTGATTGAAAAGGAAGTGCACTAGAGCTTGAGGGTTGATTGTTAAAGGTATTTGGTGGTCTGATTTGGGTGGCGAGAGCTCGTATAGTAGATTTTAGATCGGTAAGTGCTCTCTCCATGGAGGTTTGGGGTGGATCTATGTATGGTTCATTTGGTTCATAAGGTGGTTGGTATGGTGGATGCGGGTTAGGGTCATATGGAGGTGAGTGGTGGAAAGAAGCTTGTGAGTATGGCGGTCCCAAGTTGTGTTGAGGAAGTTCATAGGCATATGATGGTGGTTGTTGATAGTCTATTGGGGGTGGTTGTTGCCATGAGGGTTGATTAAATCCTTGTGGCTCCTCCCATCTTTGATTGTTCCAACCTTGATGCCTGTTCTCATTGTAATTTCTTCTTCCTGCAACATAATTGTAACCAGACTCATAGCCAAAGGGGTGAGAGTTCATAGTAGAAAATAGAAATTAAAAATGAAAATAAAAAATAAATTTAAATTAAAAGGTTATTTAAATTTTGAATTAAATTTTGAAATTTGAAATTTGAAATTTTGAAATTTGAAATTTGAAATTTGAAAATTTTTAAATTTAAATTTTGAAATTTTTTAAATTTGAATTTTGAAATTTGATTTTTGAAATAAGATAAGATAAGATAAAAATTTTAAAAATAAAAATCTGAAATTTTTTTTTTCGAAAAAATTAATTAAAAATATTTTTGAATTTAATGAAGAAAGAGAAAAACAATAAAATGACACCAAATTTCAAATTTTTAGATCAAAACGAAGAAAACAACTAAGAACAACTTGAAGGTCAAGATGAACGTGAAGAACAACTTGAAGATCAAGATGAACACTAAGAACAAATTTTTGAAAAATATATTTTTTTTAATAACTAAATAAAAACAAATAACCTCTTAATTTATGGAAAAGCAAAAATAAAAACAAAAATAAAAATAAATAAACAAGCAAAAATAAAAAAAAATTATTTACAATAACCAATAATAAGGCACACGTTTGCAATTCCCCGGCAACGGCGCCATTTTGACGTTAGGATATTTTTGCCAGTAAAGAATGTCATAAAAACAGTCGCGTTGTAGATATAGTCTCTAAACCGACAAAAATCCCTTCGTACAAACGTTTTGGTTGTCACAAGTAACAAACTCCCTTGAAATTGATAACCGAGTATTCAAACCTCGGGTCGTCTTCTCAAGGAATTACAGAGAAGTATGTTCTTATTATTGGTTATGAGTTTTGTAAAATGGGGTTTTGAAAGTGAGGAAGCAGTATATTGAATGATAAAAATAAAACAAATAACTATAAAATAGACTCTTGGCAAGGTATGAAAAATTGAAAGTCCTATCCTTATCAATTGTGATGAGAATTGGATTTTAATCCTACTTTGTTAACCTTTAGCTATGCAGGTAAGTTAAGTATATGAATTAATTCTGATTCCTCAGGTCCTAGTCTTTCCTTGGGAAAGGCTAGAGTTATTGGAACTTGAATTAATTCTTGAAGAATTCCAATTTTCAATCAACAATGAGTTTGATAACTCAAGTGTTTTCAATGACTCAACCAAAGCCAAGAGGGAAAAATGTCTAATTTAAATTAAAAGCAATCTTAAACAGAGCATCAATATAAATAAAGCAAAGCAATCTTAAACAGAGCAAAGCAATCTTAAATCTGAATTTACCTCAAATAACATTAATTCAAAGAGTAATCTGCAACATAGAAGAATTCATAAATAAAATTGGGAAAATAATAAAAATAAAGAACCTGGGATTGAGAGCTACTCCTAAAACTAAGAGAAATCCTAAATCCTAATCCTAAGAGAGAGGAGAGAACCTCTCTCTCTAAAAACTACATCTACTCCTAAAATTATAAATTATCAGAGCCTCCCTATGAATGGATGCAGTTCCTCACTTTATAGCCTCTAATCTGTGTTTTCTGGGCCGCAAACTGGGTCAGAAACAGTCCAGAATTCGCTGGTTTCGAATTTTGCCACGCTGGATTTCCGTCACTGTGACGTGGCCGCATGGATCACGCGGTCGCGTCGCCTAGCTTCAGAGGAACTATAACATATTATATATCAAATCGAAGCCCCAAACGTTAGCTTTCCAACGCAACTGAAACTGCGTCATTTGGACCTCTGTAGCTAAAGTTATAGTTGTTCGAGTGCGAAGAGGTCAGGCTGGACAGCTTAGCAATTTCTCCAACTTCTTGTATTCCTTCCACTTTTGCATGCTTTCTTCTCATCCTCCAAGCCATTCCTGCCTTATAATATCTGAAAACACTTAACACACATATCAAGGTATCTAATGGTAATAAGAGAGGATTAATAATAAGCAAATATAAGATCAAAGAAGCATGTTTTCAATCATAGCACATAATCAGGAAGGAAATATAAAACCATGCAAATAGTATGTATAAGTGGGTAAAGAGTTGATAAAATCCACTCAATTGAGCACAAGATAAACCATGAAATAGTGATTTATCAATCACTCCCTTTTTCTCCGCTTCCCACACGTGCGCATGGACGACGCGCACGCATGACCCATTTTTCAACAAAGATTATTTTTGTGTTTTTAAAGCCGAATTTCAAACTTCTAAGCCTCTAATTTCACCCCTTTAAGTCCTAAATCCTTATAGTATGCCTAGTGATGAGAAGAAGCTAGGAAATGTGGAAACTTGTGGATGAAGTAAGGGGAGAATTAATGATGAATTATGATTAAAGATAATTGTATGGGGTGTATAGGATGATGGTGGAAGTGCTTTATATGCCATGAGCCGAAGGGTTGTGTTTGTTAATGAATTATGGCTGGTTGTGGATTGTATTTTAAGCCGAATGGCTGAGTTAATATTGAATTATGGCGGAGTATGAATTCATATATGCTGATTTATTGATATTGTGAATGTTGCACTTCCACCTATCTGAGATACCAGTTTTCCTGGGTGAAAGCAGTGGCTAGCAACCACGTGCTCCAGGTGGATACTCGATACTCTGCTGACCCTATGTCGTAAGTGTGGCCGGACACTGTGAAAGTTCCGGATGAGCTCGCCCCCGTGGATAAACACTAGTGTGGGTGTTGTGTATATGTATTGATAATTATGATCGAGAATAACTCGAGTTGGGGATGCACGAAAGAGGGACAGTCCAATGGTTAGCTACCAGGACTTGTCGAGTTGGCTTTATAACCGACATATGAGACTCATCAGCCATTAGGACAGGCATGCATCATATGCATCTATATGTTTGTTTGGTGTGTACTATTTGGATTGCCTAATTGATTGCATAACTACTTGCTAGATGCTTACTTGCTATATATGTTTTCTACCTGTGATTCTCTTGTTTGTAATAAACGTGTTTGTTATAACTAGTTCTGGTGGTGGTTGGAAGGTTTGGAGGAGTTGAATCTGAAGAGTGTTAGAGTAGCATGAAAATCATTAGCTAGTTGCCTATTTCATTTATGGTTTAGTCTGTTTATAAGCTTTGATTATCTGTTGGAAGTTCTAGGATTGACTTCGGCTTTTCCAGGACATTACATGTTAGATATGTGAGCACTGTTACCATGCTGAGAACCTCCGATTCTCATCCATGCGAATTTTATGGTTTTCAGATGCAGGACGTGAGGCTCCTCGCTGAGGCATGCTGGAGACTTCTGATTTAGCGAAGATCCTTAGCTCTCGGGACTTTTTTTGGTTATCTGTTTACATGAGTGTTAAACACTCCCTTTTTATTATTTCTATATATGTATCTTACGGTTCTTCGCACGCAAGTTTCCGTTTACATGAGTGTTACGACTTTTGTTTTAAATTTTTCTTCAAAGGCTCCTAGATATAAAACTTTTTCAACTATTTTGTATGTATATTTTTATTTTTAGAGGTTGTAATACATCACCACATCAGTTTTATGGAAGGAGAAAAAACCTAGGTTTCAATTTCAATTCAACTTCAAATCCTTGTAACTTTTGATCCGGAGTTCCGATTGACGAGCTGTTAGCGGCCACGCGTTCATCTCAAAATTCTCTACAAATATCACTAACTAATTTGGTAAGAAATTCAATCTATTACACCCAGATCTTCCCACTTCAGTTTCGAAATTCAATATGAATGCATGTTGAATTTTGTCTGATTTCGGTGTTTATGTTCGATGTAGCTTGCGGGTTTTTGTTGGGTTTGACTCACTTGAGCTATGGGCAAGGTAAGAACCCTCCAACCCTTTGTAAGATGTTGATTTAGTAAACTCTATATTGATTATAGTGATAATTGTGATGTTAGATTGAAATTGGTTATCGGTTGGAGTTAATTTGAGAAATTGGAAGCTAGAGGATTAGCTTTGGAGGCTGGGTATTGTTGGTGATGGGGCTGGAGTTGTGGAGCTTGTGGTTTGAAAATGCTTGAGGTGTTCTGGGTTATTAGGAAATCGGTCAAGGTATGATTTTGGTTTCTAGTATTTAATATATAATGTCTTGTGAAAACTTAGGCTAGACGACCTAGGATAAGTTGAAGGTGCTTGTGTGAAGCCTGCGCCTAACTTGATGGTGCCTTGCGCCTACCTTGGTGCACAAGTTTGGCCTTGCGCCTAACTTGCTATAGATGGCGCCAAACTTGAAGCAACAACCCACTCTCAGCGCCTAACTTGGCTTATGGGTGCGCCTAACTTGGATTGGAAGCCTTCAAAACTGCACCTAACTTGATGTCACGCCCTTCCTTGCTGCGCCTAACTTGAGCCCTTCCGAATGGGCTAGCTGTTTCTGCGCCTAACTTGCTTGGAGTTATCATACCTTCCGCCTAACTTGAAAATTCTCAAGTTAGGAGCAGACCCTCCCGAATGAAATGGTCCTTGATGAGTAGTATGCGGCGCCTAACTTAAAAAGTCTCAAGTTAGGCGCAGACCTTCCAGAACATAATTCTCCTCTGCACATAATATGTGGCGCCCGTAACTCTGTAGTTAGGAACCTGTTTCTGTTTCAATAATTCTGCATGATCCAAACATAGATAAAACAAAGGAAAAATAGTAAAAATTCAACTGAAACCAAATAAATAGCGAAATCAAATCAACAGAAATCAAACTAAAGGATACAAAACATCGGGTTGCCTCCCGACAAGCGCTTCTTTAATGTCACTAGCTTGACGGTCAGTTCTGCTAGTTCAGCAGATGAGTGGACCTTTGGCGATCAATTTTGCCTCCAAGATAGTGCTTCAAATTCTGGCCATTGATTGTAAATTTTCTGTCGGAATTCTCTTCTTGAATCTCCACATGACCATATGGTGAAGCTCTGGTAACCACAAACGGTCCTGACCACTGGGATTTCAGCTTCCCAGGAAAGAGTTTGAGCCTTGAATTGAACAGAAGTACCTTCTGGCCTGGCTCAAAGACTCTGAGGGCAATCTTCTTGTCATGCCATATCTTGGTTCTTTTCTTGTAGAGCTTGGCATTCTCATAAGCTGAATATCTGAATTTATCAAGCTCGTTCAATTAAAGCATCCTCTTAATTCCTGCAGCCTGAGCATCAAGGTTCAGATACTTGATTGCCCAGTAAGCTTTATGCTCCAGCTCAACTGGTAAGTGACAGGCTTTACCATAGACCAACTGATAAAGAGACATGCCAATCGGAGTCTTGTAAGCTATCTGGTATGCCCAGAAAGCATCATCAAGCTTCCTAGACCAGTCCTTTCTTGAGACACTGGCAGTTTTCTCTAGAATCAGCTTGAGTTCCCTGTTGGAAACCTCAACCTGTCCACTCGTCTGAGGGTGATAAGGGGTAGCCACTTTATGACGGACTCCATCTCTCTGCAGAAGTGAGTCCAGCTGTCTGTTGCAGAAGTGACTTCCACCATCACTAATGAGTGTCCTTAGGACACCAAACCGGATGAAAATATATCTCTAAAGGAAGCTCATCACCACTTTGGCATCATTGGTGGGCAGAGCCACAGCTTCTAGCTACTTGGACACATAATCAACTGCCACTAGAATATAGTTATTAGAATATGAGGGTGGAAAAGGTCCCATGAAATCAATACCCCACACATCAAATAACTCTACCTCAAGAATCCCATGTTGTGGCATCTCATGGTTGGCAGGGAGATTCTTAGCTCTTTCACACCTGTCATAGTTCTTCACAAATGCTCTTGAATCCCGGAAGAGAGTCGACCAGTAAAAACCGCTCTGAAGGACTTTCGTAGCTGTCCTTTTACTACCAAAGTGGCCTCCATTATCAGAGCCATGATAGTGCCAAAGAATCTACTGTGTTTCCTTATCTGGGACACATCTCCGGAGTATACCATCTGAACATCTTCTAAAAAGGTATGGCTCCTCCCAAATATAATACTTAGCATTAGTCAGTAGCTTCTTCACCTGTTGTCTACTGTACTCCTTTGGAATGAAATTCATGGCATTATAATTTGCAATATCTACAAACTATGGAGCCTGCTAAATGAGAAATAATTGCTCATCTGGAAATGTCTCAGTCACAGCTGTGGTTGGTTGTATTCCTGCCTCAGGCTCAATTCTGGAAAGGTGGTCAGCTACTTGATTCTCTGACCCTTTCCTGTCCTTTATCTCAATATCAAACTCTTGAAGGAGTAACAACCATCTGATTAATCTTGGTTTAGAATCCTGTTTGGTTAGAAGGTACTTCAAAGGAGCATGATCAGTATAAACAATAATCTTAGAACCAATTAAATAGGACCTAAACTTATCAACAGCATACACAATAGCTAATAATTCTTTTTCTGTAGTTGTGTAATTCTTTTGAGCATCATTTAACACACAGCTAGCATAGTAAATTACATGTACAAGCTTGCCATGCCTCTGTCCTAAAACAGCTCCTATAGCAAAATCACTAGCATTACACATCAATTCAAATGGTAAATCCCAGTTTGGGGGAGCTATAATGGGAGCAGAGGTAAGGTTTGCTTTCAGAGTTTCAAAAGCATGCAGACATTCAGTATCAAACACAAAAGGAACATCAACAACTAATAGGTTGCTCAATGGTTTAGCAATTTTTGAAAAATCCTTTATAGATCTTCTATAGAATCCTGCATGACCCAAGAAACTCCTGATTTCCTTAACATTAGCGAGTGGTGGTAATTTTTCAATTACCTCCACCTTTGCTTTATCAACCTCAATCCCCTTGCTTGAAATCTGGTGTCCAAGAACAATACCTTCTGTAACCATAAAATGACATTTTTCCCAATTTAAAACAAGGTTTGATTCTTGACACTGTTTCAAGACTATAGATAAATGCTTAAGGCAGGATTCAAAGGAATTACCAAAGACAGAAAATCATCCATAAATACCTCAATGAACTTTACAACCATATCAGAAAAAATGGAAAGCATACACCTCTGAAAAGTTGCTGGAGCATTACAAAGTCCAAATGGCATTCTCCTATACGCAAATACTCCAAAAGGGCATGTGAATGCTGTCTTCTCTTGATCTTGAGGGTCCACTGTAATTTGATTATATCCAGAATATCCATCCAAAAAACAATAAAAAGCATGGCCAACTAACCTCTCAAGCATCTGATCAATGAAAGGTAGGGGGAAGTGATCCTTTCTTGTTGCAGTGTTGAGCCTCCTGTAGTCTATGCACATTCTCCATCTTGTGACTGTTCTTGTAGGAATAAGCTCATTCTTTTCATTCTTCACCACTGTCATCCCTCCTTTCTTGGGAACTACCTGCACAGGACTTACCCAAGGGCTGTCAGAAATAGGGTAAATGATGCCTGCTTCCCAAAGTTTCATTACCTCTTTTTGGACCACCTCTTTCATAGTTGCATTGAGTCTCCTTTGTGGTTGCACAACCGGTTTAGCATCATCTTCAAGAAGAATCTTGTGCATATACTTGGTTGGACTAATCCCCCTTAAGTCACCAATGGTCCACCCAAGAGCTGTTTTATGGCTCCTGAGCACTGCAATAAGCGCCTCTTCCTCTCCAGGCTTCAAGGAAGAGATAATGATCACTAGATATGAATCATTTTCACCCAAGAATACATATTTCAGAGAAGGAGGCAAAGATTTGAGCTCAAGCTTGGGGACTTCCTTCTCTACTATAGGCGTGCTCTTTAGCTCCTTCTGGGGTGGTGAATCGTCAATTTCAACTAGCTCATACTCAGAAATAGGATCCAGAATATCATCAAGTACCTCAGTCTCCAGTACCTCTTGAACTAGTGGTTCAACAACATCAACTCTCATACATCCTTCAGAATTATTAGGGTGTTTGAGAGCTTCAAATACATTAAGGACCACCTGCTCTTCATTGATCCTCAGGATTAATTCACCCTTTTGCACATCAATCAAAACTCTACTTGCAGCTAAAAAGGGTCTACCAAGAATAATAGAGGATTTTACATCCTCTTCCATGTCTAATATAACAAAATCAGCAGTGGTCCTACTTTCACAAGCAAATCCTCAACAACACCCACAGGCAATTTAATAGAAAGATCAGCAAGTTGAAGAGAAATACGAGTAGATTTTACCTCCTCCATTTGAAGCTTTTTCATCACTGAAAGTGGCATGAGATTGATGCTAGCTCCAAGATCACATAAGCTCTATGAATGGTGACATCTCCAATGGTGCAAGAAATTACAAAACTCCCTGGATCTTGCATCTTCTCAGGAAGGTTATATTGAATATTAGCACTACATTCCTTGGTTAACACCACTGTTTCTTGTTCCTTCCAATTCCTCTTATTAGTCATCAATTCTTTCATAAATTTATCATAAAGAGGCATTTGCTCTAGAGCTTCTCCAAAAGGAATGTTGATCTGCAGCTTCTTGAAGACTAAATTGTTTGTCTTTGGAAGCCTTCTGAAGCCTTTGAGGATATGGCATTTTTGGCTTGTATTTGGGAGCCTTTGGCAATGTAGGATATGTGTCAAGAGAGTCTGGGAATGGGTTGTCAGCATGCTTTGGAGGGGCGTGCTTTACTTCTTCCTTCTTCTCTTCTGGAGCTTCTTTTTCAACTAGTCCCTCATTGACCTTAGTCTCAGAACCGGCTACTTTACCACTTCTCAATTGAATAGCCTTGCAATCTTCTCTTGGGTTCACCACTATATCACCAAGAAATGTACTTGAAGACCTCTCAGGTATTTGCTTGCTCAATTGGCCCATTTGCACCTCCAAGTTTCTAATGGAAGCTCTGATTTCTTACATAAAATTATTCATCGTTATCTCCCAATTAGAATTTTGTTGGGGTTGAGAATTCGCCTGCTGAGGTGGTTGTTGTTGATGAGATTGAAATTGGCAGTTATTATGATTATTCTGTTGAAAACCGTCCTGAGAATTATTGTTAAAATTCTGAGATCTCTGAGGTTGGTCTCTCTACCCAAAATTTGGGTGATTTCTCCACCCTTAATTGTAGGTCTTAGAATATGGATCATTATTGGGGTTTCTAGGACCACTCCTCATGTAATTGAACTGTTCAGAAGAAGATTGAGCATAATCATAATTCTCATTTTGCATAAAGTTACCTGTCATGTCATAAGGGACCTCTTGAGGTGGATTTTGGGTGTTGACAGCTGAAACTTGCATTCCACTCAACTATTGAGTAAGTAGATTTATTTGCTGAGACATAAGCTTGTTTTGAGCAAGAAGAGTATTAATAGCTTCAACTTCCAACACGCCTCTCTTTTGAGAGGTCTCAGAGTTCACAGGATTCCTGTTAGAAGCATATAAAAATTGGTTGTTAGCAACCAACTCAATGAGCTCAGTAGTCTCCTCTGGTTTCTTCTTCATGTGTAATGAACCGCCTACAGAATGATCTAAACTCATCTTGGACATTTTTCCTAAGCCCTCATAAAGATATCTAGCTGAGTCCACTTAGAGAACATGTCCGGAGGGCATTGTCTAGTCAGTAGCTTGAATCTCTCCCAAACTTTATAAAAATTCTCACCCTCTTTCTGTCTGAAAGTCTGAACTTCCACCCTCAGCTTAGTTAGCTTTTATGGTGGAAAAAATCTAGTCAGAAATAT
Source organism: Arachis ipaensis (assembly GCF_000816755.2). Taxonomy (NCBI): domain Eukaryota; kingdom Viridiplantae; phylum Streptophyta; class Magnoliopsida; order Fabales; family Fabaceae; genus Arachis; species Arachis ipaensis. Next base: position 21,656,248 of record NC_029786.2, on the reverse strand, counting down.
AGTGATCACCTTGTCCCAAGTATCCAGACTCTCCTTGTGTTGAGAATCTAACCATAGCTTTGCTCTATCCCTCACAGCAAATGGGAAGATCATGAGTTTATACACCTCAAGATTCATTCCATTATTCTTCACATATCACAAATCTACAGAAAATCAGAGATAAATTGATTTGGGTCTTCATGAGGAAGTCCATGATACTGACAATTTTGTTGCACAAGAGTGACAAGCTGAGGCTTCAGTTCAAAATTTTTTGTAGCTATAGGAGGCACCACAATACTTTTGCCATAAAGATCTGCATTGGGAGTAGTGTATGAGCCAAGCACTCTTCTGGATTCTTCATTCCCAATTGGATTTGCCACATTGGCATTAGCAGCATTATTATGATCCATGTTGGACTCTGCAGCCTTGTAAAGTGTAAAATCTGGTTAATTAATGACTAATTAGCCCATAAATGAGAATTTATTCTAGAAAGCCAAAAATGTAATTTTTATGGCTTAATATGATAGAGGAGATTAAAACGAGAATTTTGATACTAATTTTATAGAAATCGGCCTAAGTTTGGACCGAACGGACCAAACCGGGCCAACTGGACCTATATTGGGCACGTGGCCCAACCAAACTAAACCTAAAACCCTAAAAACAGTACTCTCTCTCCTCTCTAAATCTCACTCACGCTGAAAAAGGAAAATGGGAGGGGAAGAACACTCTTCCAAAGTTCTAACACTCATTTGATCTTCAAACCACCATAACTTTTGATCCGGAGCTCCGATTGCTGCCCCATTTGCGGCCACGCGTTTACCACTACAAGCTCTACAAAACCCACTACTTTGTTCTTGAGGTAAGCCACGATTTTAGTCCAGTTTTCACAGCCTTATTTTTTGGAGAAAAAGTGTTGAGATTTTGGGTTCTTTGATGTTATAGGATCCAACTAGCTTGAAGGAGGGCTTAATCTTGTCTCCTTGATCCTTGGGTGTGGTAAGATTCTCAACCCTAGTGAAATTTGTGGTTTTATGATGTTTGGATATTGAGTTGTTGTGTTTGAATGTGATAATTGTGGTTAGGAAGTGTATATATGTGTGTTGGAGCTTGATTGAGGTTTTAGAAAGCTTGGAAAAGGGCTTTGGTGTGCTAAAAATCTGTTCTTAGAGGTGTTGAAGCTTTGAGAACTTGTGGAAAGGTGATTTGGAAGTGCTCCGGGTTGAGCGGAAAAATCGGCTAAGGTATGGTCTCGGTTTCCTGTATCTAAAATGTAATGTGGTGTGAAAACTTAGGCTAGAAGCCCTAAGATAGGAATTGAATTGTTGATGTTGAATGGTTGAGATATATTGTGTGGTCACATATGTGATTATGAATATTGATGTTTTGATGGTATGATGCGTGAGAGATATGCATGCTTTGATATATGCTTGATGATTGGTTGAGGTTGAATTGTGAGTGAAACCATGTTGATGGTGGGGATAATATTGATTGTATGTAGTGATGGTTGATTAGAAATGGTGTTGTTGGAAATTGGGATGAGAAAGAATATATGACATGATAATGTGTTTGATATTGGGCTATTTGATTGAGATAGGTTAAAATGGTGGGATGGTGGTTTTGTGAATTTGATAAAAATGTTAATGTATGAGTTGAGGAGGCTTGAGGTTGATTTTTGGTATGTTTTGGTTGATTTTAAAAAGGGTTGGAATTGGTTTGTTTTGAAAATGACACTTTGTGGTTTTGTATGAAAATGTGGTTTTTGGACATACTTTGACGGAGCATAACTTGGACTCCGGATCCCTAATTTGTGCCAAACTTATTTAGAAATGAAATTAGATCCGGGATGTTTATTCCGTTTGAAGAACGGGTGAAAAATGATTTGAAACAGAGAAGTTATGCCCGTCGGAAGATTGGGGTTTGAAACTGTGAATTATGCAGCTTTTTAACTTAGTAAAATTTTTGGCAAAACGCACTCCCACGCGTATACGTGGCCGACGCGCACGCGTCATTTTCAAATATTCACTACCCACACGTGCGCCTGGCTGATGCGTATGCGTTGATGAGCTAAATCAATTGTCCAGCCAAAATTTCCGAGAGTTATGCGGGAATTGTGATGGTTTTGTGCGTGGGGCACAAATCGCACCCACGCGTACGCGTGGCTGACGCGTAAGCGTCGCTTTACTTTTCTCCCATTCACGCGTGCACGTGGGGAACGTGTATGCGTCACTGTATCTTGCTGCCTTCCACACGTGCGCATGGGCGACGCGCACGCGTGACCTTGTTTTCACCCTAAATTTCAGACTTTTAAGCCTCCGATCTCACCCTTTATGTCTTGAAACTTTATGATAAGCCTAGCAATGGGAAGGGCTAGGAAAATGTGGTAACTTGTGGATGAAGAAAGGGGAGAATTAATGTTCAATGATGATAAAATATGATTGTATGAGATACGGAAGGTGATTATGGAAGTGCTTTATATGCCATGAGCCGAAGGGCTGTAATTGTTAATAAATTGGCTGGTTATGGATTGAATTATGAGCCGGATGGCTGAGTTATTATCGAATTATGACTGAGCCATTATTGAATTATCGCTGAATATGATTGCATATATGCGTATTGAATGAAATGTGAATGTCGCACTTCCACTATCTGAGATACGAGTTTCCCTGAGATAAAGCAGTGGCTAGCCACCATGTACTCCAAGTGGAGACTCGATACTCTGCTGACCCTATGTCGTAAGTGTGGCCAGACACTATGAAAGTTTCGGATGAGCTCGCCCCTGTGAATATACACCAGTGAGGGTGTTGGATATGAATTATGATTTATGTTATGAATAACTCGAGTTGGGGATGCACGACAGAGGGACAGTCCAATGGTTAGCTACCAGGACTTATCGGGTTGGCTTTATAACTGACAGATGAGACTCATCAGCCATTAGGACAGGCATACATCATATGCATATTATGTGAATTGTTTGGAATTGCCTAATTGACTGCATATTACTTGCTAATTGTCTAAATGCCGTATCTGTTTCCTATTTGTATATCACCTTGTCTGATATAATTGTGTTTGCCAAATTATATTACTACTGGTAGTTGGGAGGTCTGAAGGATTTGGAAAGGGAAGTATTAGTTAGAATGAAGATCTTTAGTCAGTTGCCTTTTATGGTTTAGTCTGTTTATAAGCTTTGATTTATCTGTTGGAAGTTCTAGGATTGCCTTCAGCTTTCCCAAGATATTACATGTTAGATATGTGGGCACTGTTACCATACTGAGAACCTCCGGTTCTCACCCATGCGGATTTTGTGGTTTTCATATGCGGGACGTAAGGCTCCTCGCTGAGGCATGCTGGAGACTTCTGGATTAGCGAAGATCCTTGGTTCTCGGGACTTTATTTTGGTTTTATGTTTTTACGTAGATACTTGTTATCTCCACTAAATAATTACATACTGTTTTGACTCCTTTTGGAGGTTGTTTTAGAGAATAGGTTTTGATGGTTTGTCCTTGGGGTTTTTCCTTGGGTTTCTTACTTTATGTATATATATATATACACTTTTATACTTGGACCGGTTATCTTCACAAACCGGGTCTTGAGTTTTGATATTTGTATCTTTGGCACTCTTTTGTTCATGGTTTCGCGTTAGTCTATCCTTTGTCGGTTTTGTTACGTTATCGATCGGAGTGTTGCGCTTTTCTATTTAACGATTTTGTTTTACCCCTTTTCTTCAAAGGCTCCTAGTTATAAACATTTTTCACACTACTATATGTACTAAATTTTATTTTTAGAGATCGTAATACCTCGCCACCTCTGTCTTATGACTTAAGCATAAGGCTCTGTGTGGTAGGGTATTACATAAAGTCTTGCTTGTTGCAGACGCCACCTCAAAGTCCTTTTAGGTTCCGGATCAAAGTCTAAAAGAGGTTCTTTGTCACTGTTCCTACTCATAAACAGACAGAAGACAAGAAAAGATGGGACTCTCTAGAGTGTAGAGAATTTCCAGTGAGGTAACCTGTGTAATAGAAATAAAACAAAAAATACTAAATAAAATAACTCTAAAATTCGAAAATTACTTATTAAAATAAGACAAAAAATTCAAAATTTTTAAACTAATTAATGAAGAAAATTAAATTAAAATTAACTAGGGGACACCAAACTTAATTTCAAAAATTAAAGAACAATAATAGTAATAAAATTCAAAAATTAAAGAGCAAGAATTAAAAAAAATTAGAACTAAAATGCCTAATCTAAACAATCAAACAACTAGTAGTTGTTAACCACAGTTGCTCCTCGGCAACGGCGCTAAAAACTTGGTGCGGAATTTATAACCAACAAACTAACTGGCAAGTGCACCGGGTCGTACCAAGTAATACCTCAAGTGAATGAGGGTCAATCCCACGAGGATTAATGGATCAAGCAACAATGATTGAGTGATTGGCTTAGTCAGACAAACAAAAAATGGTGTTTGAAGGTTCAAAAGCAATTAACAGTAAATTCAGAATATCAGAAAGCAAGCAGTAAACAAGTTGTGAATAATATATGGAGAAACAGTTAAGGCTTCAGAGTTATCTATTTTCCAGATTGACTTTTCTTACTAACTATTTTAATCATGAAAGATTTAATTCATTTCAAACTATATGTGACTAAACCCTAATTCCTTAGACCTTTCTAGTCTTCTCTAAAATTTATTAACCGCCAATTCCTTGGTCACTTAATTCCAATTAGAGGGTGAAGCTCAATTCTAGTTTATATGCAACAAAAACCCTAATTATCCAAATATAAGAGGATTATATGTCACGTATCCCGTTAAATCCAGATAATTAGAAGTTTAGGAGAAATTATTTACAAGCTGTTGTTCAAGTAAAGAGCTTTTCCAAGTTGTACAAGAACTCAATTAGAACAAGGGTCATACTTCCGTTCCACCCAAATTCATAAAATAAAGAATGAAAATAATTCTTGAATTATAAATCAATACATGAATTAAAATAGAAAAATAATAGTATCAATCCATACAATAGACAGAGCCCCTAAACTTAACAGTGGAGGTTTAGTTGCCATGGTTCAGAGAGAAAACTAGGATTCTGAAAAAATATTAATTACTGAATGAGGTAGAAGAGAAGAGAAGAGCCCGAAGGGCTAATTCTTTTTCCTTTTATATCTAATCCTAATTAATGTAAATTATAATTTCTAAAACTAAATAATATCTTTTCCTATTTTTGACTGAATTAAACTTTAAATCAGAATAAATAAAGATCTTCGCAAGCCTTCGAGTGGAGCGTGGGACCATGTGAATCATAGGTGTTGGCGCCTAACTTGGCATGGAGCTACGTCTTACTTGAGGTGGGTAGCGTGTTGGAGTGCTTGGTCTTGTACATTGGCACCTAACTTGGATGAAGTTGTGCCTAACTTGAAGTGTGGTCCCTCCTTGTGTGTTGCGCTTAACCTGGATGAAGTTGTGCCTTACTTGAAGTGAATGAACATTACTGGCGTGTTGATGTTGTGCATTGCGCCTAACTTGAGAAATCTCAAGTTAGGCGCAGCCTAAGCAGAGCTTCTTGGGCGCTTTTCTTTCATCCTGGCACCTAACTTGAGAATTCTCAAATTAGGCGCCACCCTTGCTCACTTTGTGGAGAAGAAGTATGGACTATTATATATCGTTGGAAATATCTGAAAGTTAGCTTTCCAACGCCACTAAAATCATGTTCATTGGACTTCTGTAGCTTAAGATATTCAGGTTTGAGTGCAGAGAGGTCAGGGTTGATAGCGTCATTCGCCTTCTTCTCTTTTTTTGCGGAAACTCCATCAAACCCAGCCAAATATTACCTAAATTAAACAGAATTGCACACGACTCAATGTATCATCTATAGTGGCTAAAAGATGATTAATTCTTGATTAAACTCAACAAATTGAATGCAAATTCACTAGGAAAAGATAGGAAAGATGCTCACGCATCAATGTATCTTACGCTTCTTCGCACGCAAGTTTCCGTTTACATGAGTGTTACGACTTTTGTTTTAAATTTTCCTTCAAAGGCTCCTAGATATAAAACTTTTTCAACCATTTTGTATGTATATTTTTATTTTTAGAGGTCGTAATACCTCACCACCTCAGTTTTTTTACTTAAGTATAAGACTCTGTATGGTAGGGTGTTACACTTAATGATGGTCTAGAGTTTAGTGCAAAAAGTGAAGGATGGTCTAGAGTAACTGAATTGAGATGTTAATGATGATATTAGGGATGACTGTGTGTGGCCGAAATGCTCGAGATGCGTGTGTGGTCGGAATGGACGAGAGGGAAAGGTTTGGGTGCGATCCCGCTTGCTCGTTAACTTGAAAATGTATTCGGATGGCAAGTTGAGGACGGAAGTTCCCTCTCTTTTCGTGATGGGGATATGGGAGAAAGTGGAAAGGCACTCTCCTTCATATATCCTCCAGGAGAAGGTGGAAAGGCACACTCCTTCGATGTGGAAAGGCACTTTCCTTCGTTTATGATCCTCCTGGAGATGCGCAACTGATGCGGGCAGAAATTGGCAAATTAAAAAAATTGTTAGAATATATGCGTTGCAAGTATAGTTCTTAACTCGCCAGAAATCCACCGCTCAATTTAGAAAGGTGTCACAGAAAATTGAAATTTAAAATACTGGGAGTATGAATCCCAGGTCGTCTCCCAACGAGTTGCAGGAAATGGTGCTATTTTATTAATCAAATGTTTTTGAAAAGGGGTGAGTTGAGTAAACAGGAAATTAAATTGATGAAATTAAATAATGTAAATAAAAGCCTTGATTGGGAGTTGATTACATGGAAGCCCTATTCTTGATGGACACTCTTAAGGTTAATTGACAATTGAGAGTTATTTCGTTTAGTTATCCTTTACTAAGTAAAGGGAGGTAAAATAAGTTGGAATGCTGTTCTATTCATAAGTCTCAATCCACGCTGGAGAGGATTGGTGTTAGGAATTAGAGAGCAATCCAACAATAACCCAATTGCAATCTTTCTCTTGAACCTTCCAACTCAAGGGTTCCTTTCAATCAACTCCCCATCAAGTTAGGGAACTACTCACTCATTGTAAAGGTAAAATTCGTAGCATATGAAAAGGAATTAAAGAAAGACATTATAAATAAAAATTGAAAATAATCAATTAAAAATAAAAGTGATCCTTGTATTAAATAATCCTAAAAATATTCCAATGGTAAAATTAAACAAAGCAAGGAACATGGAAGAGTAAGCCAAGTAAAGAAAACGAACTAGAATGACGAAGTCTTGATGAGGTAATAACTCTTCTCAATATCCCAATGCAAAAAGCTAGAGAAACTAAAATCCTAAGAACTATGAATGTGTAGAGAGAAAACCTAGATGAGGAGTAAAATTAGATCTAAAAACTAAAACTTTGTAGAATGAATGTTGTCCTTAGTTTCTGCATGTTCTCTGGCTCTAGTCTGCTGTTCCGGGCCGAAAACTGGGTTAAAATAGGGCCCGAAATCGCCCCCAGCGAATCTGCAAATTATGCAGATCGCGCACGTCACGCGATTGCGTTGCTCATGCGGACGCGTCATTCGCGTTTCTGCTTTGCCACGCGGACGCGTCGTCCATGTGGCCGCGTCACTCGTGCTGTTCCATGCCGCGCGGTCGCGTCATCCATGCGGCCGCATCACTTCAAATTGCTCTCTTCCGCGCGGTCGCGTCATCCATGCGGCCGCGTCGCTTCTCGCTGGTCATCTCCTCAATTTCTTGTGTTCCTTCCATTTTTGCAGGCTTCCCTACCAATCTCCAACTCATTCATGCCCTATAAAGCCTGAAACACTTAACACACATATCACGGCATCAAATGGAATAAGGGAGAAATAAAATACATAATTAAAAGTCTCTAGGAAGCAAGTTTTCAACTATAAAACATCCTTAAGAAGGAAATATAAATGCATGCTTATTTAATGAATAAGTGGGCAAAGATCATGATAAAACCACACAATTAAACACAATATAAACCATGAAATAGTGGTTTATCAGCAACCTAGAGACAAATGTTTGAGTTAGCTACCGGATGTGTCGGGTTCTGGCAATTTAACCGACACGTGAGCTCACGGCCAGTAGGACAGGCATGCATCATGTTGCATTTGTTTGCTTTGTTTGGGTGTGCATAATTGTTTTGGTTTGCCTATCTGATAAATTCTGTTTAACTGATAACTGTGATACTTGTTGTAATTGTTCTTTAAATGTGTTTGCCTTTTATTTGCTTGTGTTTGTGATTGTCTTTCTGTTTTGAGTACCTTGGTGGTGGACAGGTGATCAAGTTGATTTGATTTGAAATGGGCCAGAGATCGGGTTGAGTTTATTTGGGCCAGAAGCCGAGCTGGTTTGATTTAGGCCATAGGCCGTGACTAGTTAGGTCAGTGGTAAGGGTTGTTTAACAATGATTTAGTAGTGAGCGGTAAAATATATAGAATATTATGTTATTTGAAATTGAAATCAACGGTTAGAGTTAAAGGAGACAGAAGGTAAACTGCAGAGTTAGGGTTATACTTTGACTTGGGTACCTTAGGGAGTTATAACCAAATTTATGGTTCAGTTTTTTCCTTTAGGTTTTATAATCTGAGTATCGAAGTTCTAGGATTCCCTCTGGCTTTTTCAAGACCTTATTTATTATATATGTGGGCACCTTAACCATACCGAGAACCCCCGATTCTCATCCCATACATATTCTGTATTTTTCAGATGCAGGTTGAGAAGCACCACTATGTATTCTAGAGACTCTGATGAAGCGAAGAACTCTTGGGACTTAGGGATATATTTTGTTTATATTTATATATGTATATAGATTCTCCACCCTGTATTTTATGATTGTCCCTCTTAGAGGTTGACTCGGAGAAATAGACTGTCTTTTCTGCTTTGGGTCATTTTGGGATTCTCTTATATATATGTATATATATACTTATATGCTTTGGCCGGTTTATCTTTGCGAACCGAGTTGGAAACTTTGTTAATTGTACCTTTAACACTCCCTTTTTATTATTCCTATATATGTATCTTACGCTTCTTCGCACGCAAGTTTCCGTTTACATGAGTGTTACGACTTTTGTTTTAAATTTTTCTTCAAAGGCTCCTAGATATAAAACTTTTTCAACTATTCTTTTCTTTTGGAAGTTTATCTATTAGTCATTCTACAAGTATGAGTAAAAATCTTGAATTTATATGCAATTCATTTCATTAAAATGTTCTTTCATGTCACTTAATTTGATAATTCTTCTAAAAGTAATATATCTTTTTTTGTATCTAATGTTTTGTTCTATTTAAATTCGTAATGTTTTAAAATCATCTCAATGTTATCATACCGTGTAACACCCTAACTACCAAAACTCACGCTTCCAGCTGCGCTACTCTGATATCACAGATATTACGACGACTTTTATACTATTTAATACTAAAATATGAGCCTGTTTAAAACTTTAAACCGCAATACCGCTCCCAAAATACTTTTACTATGAAACGTACATCCATACATACAATACAACTTACAAAAACTTATAAATAAAAAGCACACATATATATATATATATATATATATATATATATATATATATATATATATATATATATATATATATATTACAAGCATTAACCAATACAATTCCTATCCCTCTTACAGAATATATCAAGACAAAGGCGAGGGTACAATAAATAATAATCTAAAGCAATACAGAGCATTTCAACAACAACTAAATAAACTCTTCGTGACTTCTGCGCCCATATCCTGAAAGGGAAAAAATGTAAGGGGGTGATAACATCATCCTCGAAAGGGTTCTCAATAGAGGCTTTTTGGGAATTACTGTAATAGGATATGTGAAGATAAACCGTACCAGTGATTAATAACCATCTTATGCCTCTTTTCAAAAACAACGGTTTACAATAAAAGTAAAGTCGGAAATCTTTTCTGAAAGAGGAACCGTTCAATTCTCAAAAACTCAAAAGCCTTTCAAAAACGTTTATCTATGCTGAACCATAATAGCCTTTCATATTTTTCCAAACCAGAAACACAAAACCGAAACCAACCATTGGTCCATCTCATCTCAACCACGGCCCTAGGCCCAAACACTCTAACTAACAACCAATCACCACAGTCCAACAGAGTCTCAGTCGTAAACACAAATAGGAAGTTCAAGCACAAACAAACAATTACAGCAAGTAGAACAAATAGCAGTTAATCACAAGTAATCACAAAGACAAACCAAGTACAATATGCACACCCAAACAATGTCACATAGATGCATATGATGCATGCCTGTCCTAGTGGCTGATGATATCATCTGTCGGTTATAAAGCCAGCCCGACAAGTCTTGGTAGCTAACCATTGGACAGAAACATCCATCGCGGAGTAAGTTGGTTTGAGCTACAACCCCTTTGCCACTACCCGCTCAACCCAGAGCCAGTGGAATAACCACTAATGTGGCTACTACCCAGGCGGGTGTTTAAATGCTCAACCTGGAGCGAGTGGAATCACCACTACTGCCGCTACTACCCAGGCGTCACAATTTCTGATCTGGAGCAAGTGGGACAAACCACAACCCTTGCTACTGCCTAGGATATCAAAACATACATTCATTCAGTTCAGAATCAATATTCATCTCAGCCATTCCGGCTTAAATTCATAATTCATAGTCAGTCATCCGGCCCATAACATATTTTGCAATCAGCCATGATTCATTATCATACACAGCCATCCCGGTTCATAACAAAATAGCACTTCCACCATTCAACATAATCAAATTCATAAGATCGGCATTTAAGCCATAAATCACTTTTTCTCAACTCATTTCACTTTGAAATAAAATTTTAGCTCTTTCCAGACTTGGCTTTAAAGATCTCATTTCTCAAATCATCTCAGGCTTATAAGCCACTTTTACTCAAAGTAAGTTCCCCTTTTAAAACAATGCCACTCTCGGCATCGTCTTTCTAAAACTTCTATAACAATGGCAAGTTAAAGATTTATTTTGAAATATTCAAAATCATCCATCCAACAACGGGATTTTATTACAAAAGTTTCTTGGCAGTCTCAAGTCTTTAAGGGAGATTAACATAACTCATTTCTTCAAATTCACTTAAAATCATTAAAACATTGGCTTCCTGATTTGAGTAACAAAATAGGATCTAAGCCAAACCGAGTCATGTAATCAATTACTCTTTTCAAAGCCGTTTTCTTTACTTAAACAAAAACCAACTTCAACCCCATGGGAAATTCTAAAGCGTTTCAACTACTCAAAAATTGTTTTAGTCTTGCAAAAATTCAGAACTCAAAGAGTACTTAAAACTTTTTCCAAAACATTTAGAATAAAACTTGTCAATAGACGTTCAGGTTCTTCTTTCAAAGTCACTGACACTTCTCTAATTGAAACCCTCAAGCCAAATTCAAAGGCATAAACCCTTCTCACATTTAAAACAGCCTTAAAGCATAAGTTTTATCTAAATAACTTGCTCACAAGGGAAATATAATACTTTTCTTAAAAAATAAGACTAAATCACAATTTCCTTTTTAATAATTCATTTCAGAAGCATAAGTCATCCCTTTCTTAATAATTCAGATAACATAATAGAAATCTTTAACTCATGAGTTTTCGAATAACGTTTTAGTAAAGTCCCGGATTCTACCAGAATTTCGGCAACACCTCCCCTAAAACTTGAACTTTGCCACCTGGTTCGGATCCCAACAAAACCGTTCCACAATCCTTTTCAACAGCCCAAAATCCAAAATCAGTTCAAAGGCAAGCTAAATCCAACTGTCACCTCATTTCCATATTTCAAGGAAATCGTTTCAAAATCAAATCATTATCAGCCGAATAAACTCATTTCTAAAGCTTTAAAGAAATGGTTCAGCAACAATCATTTATCAACACCAGATCATTTAAAGCAAACCAGGCTGAATCCAAGAGTGTATTCTATTTTTCACATTCTCAAGAAAATTAACTCAAAGCAATTCTCAACGGATTAAATTAAGCAAACCAGGCTAAATCCAAGGGTATATTCTATTTTTCACATTATCAAGAAAATTAACTCAATTCAAATCAATTCTCAACGGATTAAACTCGATCTCAAATCTTTAAAAGAATCAACTTGAAAACATTCTATTTCACAAAACTGCACAATAATCCAACCAAACAACATTCATAATCATTCGAGACAATCAAACAATACATAAGGCTGATACAATCACCAAATACACATTGTCTCACATCAATATCCATATGTAATAATTCCAATATATAAAATATAGTTTTTGGAAAGCGCCCTTGCCTCAAAACGCCAAAACCACAACCCAAACGTCTTAGAATTTCTTTCGTCTTGATCCAAAATCGACAGTAGCTTCAAAACACAGCCCCGCCACTTGCGCAACAGCATAAGCTGCTCTAAAATCACAACATGCAACCCGGTTACTAAATCCTAAGAACATTCATATCGCAAAGACTCTAATACACGTGCAGAACACTAACGCGGGGACTTCCAAAACATACACACTTACTGAAATGACAAAACAAGGCAGCTGCGAACTCCGAGCACGAAATGCAAGCATGGATACATGACCCTGTGACAGAAGACACTGTAACACCTCAGCATAAGTTCACAGAGCAGTGACAAAAGGCTTCTCGAATCGGAAACGCTTACCGATACCGAGGACTCAGCGGCTGTTTTCGGCGACAGAGGCGGCGGAGGCAAGGTGCGGCGACACCCAGCGGCTCTTCCTCTCTCCACGCGACTTAGATGACCGCTGCAGCAACAAGCTGTGACTATGGTATTCTCGGAATTCAAAAGAAACGGAATCCATTAACAAGACCTTACCGGGAGTGTTCTTCCGGCGATGGCGGCATGGTTTCTCCGCAACCCATCACCAGTGGCAGCCATAGACCGACGGTGACAAGATCCCTCTCCTCCATTGCGTTCTGTTCCTCACGCGCTATTCTCTCTCTCTCTCGCCTGCGACACCAACTCCACCTCGACGGCAACAAGCTCGCTCCGACGGCTGGACGGCGATGAACGTGAATGACGACGCAGGCAAGACGTGGCGGACGGTGGCGGGAGCATGGCGTCCTCTTCCTTCTCTCTCAGATCTCCCCTCTGGCCGCGACGCTGACGGCAGACTCCAAGGCGACGGCAGGAACCTCGAAGGCGTGCGGTTTCCCCAGCGACGGTAGTGAGTCGCCGAAGATGACGGGCCGGACGATGGCTAGAAGACGGCGCGGGTGAAGCTCCCTCTCTCGGACACCTCTTCTTCGCGACGGCATTGGTGGCACGGCGGCAGTGGCTCCTCGCCGGCGCCATCCCTCCCCTCTTCTCTCTCCTTCCCGCCTCTCCTTCTCCCTTATTCCACGGCCCCTTCCCCTTACCCCCATTCTTCTTTCTTTTTCGTTCTTTCAGAGAAAAAGGAAACTTTGTGTGTGTGTGCTGCCACTGCTGGGTGTTTGGTAGGAAAGGCTCGGTGGCTATTAGGGTTAGAGATTAGGGTTTCATTTTTGAAACTTAGGGTTAAGGGTACTTTGGTAATTTCAAATAAAATTGGGAATAATGTAGTAATTGAAACCCAAATTAAATCAACACTAATTGTATATAGAAAATACTATTTGCTCATTACTTTTACAAATTATTTTCAATGAAATGTTTAAATCAAATAATTAGAAATAATATAATTAAATCCTTTATTTTTCAAAGTAGCAGTATTAATATTTAAAACATTAATTATTTAATCCAAAACATATAAAATCTTTATTATTTCACAACTACCAACTTTATAATTTGAATATAGAAAATAATTCAATAATTATAAAATTGGATAATAATCTTAATTTGTTTCAAATTCAATTAATCGAAACTTGCTTTAATTTTCTTTAATAAAGAAATTTCTAAAATTAAAACTACAGAAACACTGAATTTAAAATTAGCTAATGATAGTTCTTTTTCAAAAGTTCTGGATCTTACATACCGTCAATTCTGCTAACAAATCACTAATGATAAAACAATATTAAGATAATTTTAAAATATTAAGGATAACGTTGAGACATATCCCAAATGTTGGGGACAAAACGATAATTTACTCATTAAACTAAAAATAAATGATTTTCAACAAACACGAAAAAAAATCAAAATTTTGTTTGGTAAAATAATTTTTTAAATTAAAAATCATAATAAACATAAATATAAGAATAAATTTGAATTTTATTAATATATGAGATTAAGAAACAGATCATCAAACAAACAAATTGCAATAAGACAAACAAGTCAAGCAGCACAATCACATAGAAAATATAACAAGTAAAACAAGACCAAATGCAAATGCGCAATCAATATGATGCATGTCTAACCTAACGCAGGCCATGAGCTCATGTGTCGGTTGCCTACCCGCTCCCGACATTACCCGGACACGAGTCCCAGATATGGTTTTTCAGATGCATCAGTGTGCTTATAAGTCGTATGGCTAGGCCGCATACAGTGTGACTTTCCAAATCAATAAGCGTATATCTGGAAAACAGTTCTCAGTATGTGGGCGTCCCCACTTTACATTTGCCACTAAGGCCCAAACAATGTCACATCTGCTCTCCTTAAAAGATTGGATTTAAAACATTATATTTTTCTTAATAAATCAAACTTTAAAATAGAATAAATCTTTTCTTAACTAAATATATTTCAAATAGTTTAATTTTCCCAAAACCAAATCTTTTAAAATAGTATTTCAAACAAAACCTCAATTTCATCAAAATTTCGGCAGTATCTCCCCTAAAACTCGAGATATGCCACCCTTTCGGGTTCCTCTTTCTCAACAAATCACGATCTTAACTCAAAATCAATCTTAAAAAAACCAAAATCAGCATTGCCAAGCATCTTTAAAACCATCATTCAAACATTCATATATTTGCAATAATTCAGTAAACTTCTTAGGCATTCAAAGTTTAAAATACTTAATTTAATAAAATATCCCCTATCTCTGTATGAAATTGAAATACTCAAAACCTTGGAGAAGCCTTTTGACCGAGCCGCTGAAAAAGAAAACATCCGGAATCGTCTGTGCCTCCTAGAACTCCAGTTGGTCAAACTCAAAGAGAAGAGGAGTTATGTCACCGTCAACTCCTACCAGACAAAAATAACGCCAATATGTAGAGGAGGAAGATACGAACACTTCTATCGAACTAAATTTTTAATTAGAGTTACGAAACTTAAGAAATTGAAGCCGAAACTTATGAAAGGGTTACAGTTCTCTCTTTTCTTTCTCGGCCCCTTTCTTTTTATTTTCTTCAAACTCAACTTAGTAATGAACGAAGAGAAAAGAAAAATTGATTAAGGAATGATAGTAAGGAACAAAAATTTGTGGTGATTAAGCCTTAATATGTGTCATTACCAAACATATATATACTTGCATGCCATCCACGTTTCGTATCTTTATTTTGCTTTCTGGCTGTGAATGGATCCACGTTTTATATATATATATATAGGGCATATGAGTCAAGCTTTAAATTTTCTTTCTTTTTCTAGTAAATTTTCATAATAATAATAATAATAATATGAACACTTTTATCAGATTAGATTTTTGATTGGGATTACAAATTACAAGAAATCGAACTCGAAAACTCTAAAAAAGTTCAGGGTTTCTCCTTTCTCTTTCTCGGTTCTTTCTCTCCTGCCTTACCGAAAAATAAAGCATGCAAGGATGATAGGTATTGCTAAATCACTATTTTAGGAGAACATGTTACATATGAAGAAGTTTAGGTGTCATTAGTTATTAAATGAAATGATTAGGTGTTCTACTTAGGTTATACATATACATATAAGCATGTTTCTTTCTTTTTCTTTTGTCCCTTGGTTTCGGTGAAGGAAAGAAAAGGAAATGGGATTCATATAGTGATTCAAGTGCATGTGTTATATATATATATATATATATATATATAACAATTCAAGTTTAACTTTCCTTTTTCTTTGATTCCATTTAATGGCTTCGGCCATTCTTTCTAATTTTCTTTCTTTTTCTAGTAAACTTTAATAATAATAATAATAATAATAATAATAATAATAATAATTAATTTAGACTGTAACTATCAATATAGTTTCTAATAGATAATTTAAAATAATAAAATAAGTCATAATTAAATTAATTTTTTTTAAATTCAAAGTATAAAATTTAATTTTAAAAATTCGGGTTGTTATATCCTATCCACTTTACAAAAATTTTCGTCCTCGAAAATTGATATAAGATAAAAAATATTCATATCAATTCCATTTTCAAAAATATCGAAGAAAAGAAATAGAGAGGTGTGGCATGTTCAGTTTTGCAAATGTGAAAGAAACCATATCTCATGAAAGAAGTTTGAAACAAAGAGTCTTACGACAAGCAACCAAGGAAGAAATTCACATTAGCACAGGGACGGACCCAGTAGCAAAGAAGAGGGGGCACTTGCCCCCACAGTGTTTTAATTTTTTTTTTTTAAAATATAGTTATATATAATATGCCCCACTTCAAATTTTAAATGACCGCACTATAAATAAATTAAACTCAATTAGCTAAAGTTTTAATCCCCACTCCTAAAATTTTCTGGGTCCGTCACTGCATTAGCACGAATAAGGATTATACGTTGAACCGGAACTAACCCCTAAACTTAACTTCTAACGTTCTCAAACCCCGTAATTTACGTTACTTATTACTTCTATTGCGTCTATGATAACCCGTTAGTACTCTCATATACATAAATCATTAGTATTAAGTTGGCCAGACTTATTACCATGAGGTATGCAATGGTAAGCTAACAGCATTAATCAACAGACAGTCTTGCATCTTAAAACTCAAACTCTTGTCATTAGGACAAGTCCTATTACATGACAGACACTTAGAGTATGCAGTGAAGCATAATCAGTCCATTCCCAAGGCCCTAACAGGGACGAACTGCTCTGATACCATAATGTAACACCCTAACTTTTAGCACGTCATGATCGTACCAAAAGTAAGGCGTTACGGATCTGATTTCCTTTATTATAAATTTACTATTGAGCCTTTACGTCGATATCGCGTGTCAGTTTTTAAGAAAATTTCAGAAAAAGATTTTAGTAATTAAAATCACACAATTATTAAGAATAATAAATGCTATACAAATGAATTTGATATAAAAACCTATCCCTCTGGAGATATGCCACCCTTTCGGGTTTCCTCTTTCTCAACAAATCGCGATCTTAACTCAAAATCAATCTTAAAAAAAACCAAAATCAGCATTGCCAAGCATCTTTAAAACCATCATTCAAACATTCATATATTTGCAATAATTCAGTAAACTTCTTAGGCATTCAAAGTTTAAAATACTTAATTTAATAAAATATCCCATATCTCTGTATGAAATTGAAATACTCAAAACCTTGGAGAAGCCTTTTGACCGAGCCGCTGAAAAAGAAAACATCCGGAATCGTCTGTGCCTCCTAGAACTCCAGTTGGCCAAACTCAAGGGGAAGAGGAGTCACGTCACCGTCAACTTCTACCGGACAAAAATAACGCCAATATGTAGAGGAGGAAGATACGAACACTTCTATCGGACTAAATTTTTAATTAGAGTTACGAAACTTAAGAAATCGAAGCCGAAACTTATGAAAGGGTTACAGTTCTCTCTTTTCTTTCTCGGCCCCTTTCTTTTTATTTTCTTCAAACTCAACTTAGTAATGAACGAAAAGAAAAGGAAAATTGATTAAGGGATGATAGTAAGGAACAAAAATTTGTGGTGATTAAGCCTTAATATGTGTCATTACCAAACATATATACTTGCATGCCATCCACGTTTCGTATCTTTATTTTGCTTTCTGGCTGTGAATGGATCCACGTTTTATATATATATATATATATATATAGTGCATATTTTTATATATTATCATGTGCAATAAATATAATATTTGTGTTACAGTAATTGAATACACAATTTCAAATTAAAATGAGTTCCTTAAAACTATATCATTAAATTATACACAATCTGAATCATGTAACAACTATTATATATATATAATATCAATGATTCATTAGAAAAAACGCAAGTGGTTGATAATAAAACTAAAAACCATTTTAATTATAGATACATTTTGGTATATAATATTTTATGACGGTTATTTGGCTACGATATATAAGAGAAAGAATCATTTGTAGTTAGACTTTCATTTAGGGAATGAAGTAGCGCCTAATTTACGTTGCAAAGAATCTTCTTATATGTATGATATTATTGAAAAGGAAAAATATTACAAGTTTGTTTTTTTAAGTCAAATAATAGTCAAGTGATCACATCATCATACTTAAAATTTGACTTACGTTATTTTCAACCAAGTCTGTGTGATAAAAAATATATTTTTTAATTAAAAAGTTGACCTATATGTTTATAAATAGTGATGTTTACGGTGCGATTTGAATCGATTTAAAAAAAAATTAATATGATTTAAAGTATATAATTTATTGCAACTTAGATTGAATCTACTTGATTTTATATTTTAAATTCGTTCTAATCCAACCCAAACTAATGCGATTTGGATTAGTTTAATTTATTCGATTTTAAAAAAATTAACATTTGTATCTCGGAGAAAGAATTTTGGTTTTGTTTATGGAAATGAAGTATGAGAACATTTATTTGAAACTCAATTTCAGTTGAAATTCATTTAAAAAATGAAATACACTAAATTTTAATTTAAGTGGCATTGTATTATTATTCATTTATAATAGAAGAATAGAATATATTTAAGGTTCAAAATACTATCAAAATTGAGAATTACATATTTCACATCTAACCCAATTACCCCTAAAGCAATGTTGTTAGAGAACCAAACTCATAATTTGAAAAAAAAAAACTCCTTAATTAGTAGATATTATTACAAAACACTTGATAAATGCTTGATGGATATCTTATTTTTTTGACACATAACAAAGATTTACTTTTTGAAGAAAAAATAGTTGTATTTGACAGATAAATCGACTTCCATTCTTGAATAATCAATATCACTTATCTTTCTATTGTAACAAAAGATTTTTTTTGTGAAAATGAGTTCTATCAATAATTATTATTTTACATATATACGATTCAAGACTTTAGACACAACTCCTTTCTATTATTCTACATGTATTAAGATAAGATATTGTGTATTCATCTCTTTTAGTAATTTTGATAATTGTTTACATTAACAAAAAATATAAAATCATTTCTAAGTACAAATATAGTCACTTTAACTCAAAAATAGGCAAAATATATTGGTAAACTTTAATAGATAATAACATTTATTATATTATTTTGATTCCAAAAATGAATATGATACTATAATATAAACCAATTATAGGTAGATTACAAAAAATAGTTATTCATAATAGTTTTTTTTTGCTATAATAATAAAAAAAGTAATTCAAAGACAATTTTTATGTATTTAAATTATACTTGCTCAAATCAGTTTTAACATAAAACTAAGAGAATTTAAAAATTTTAGTAGTATTCCAACGCATACCCAAAAGTTGTGTGGTGAGGAAACTCTTTTTTGCTTTTATTTTCGTATAATATTAAGTGTTAAGAAAAAAAAGGAAAACGTGTGAAAAGAAAAAACTGCCACAGGCAAATAGCAAAAAGCGGCGAATAAATGTACCCATAAATAAAAAGCTGCAAGCTAAGCAAAAAATAACAATTGAGTATTGATTTATATAAAAAAGATATTAGAAA
>NC_029786.2:21634723-21636578 GCF_000816755.2 Arachis ipaensis | reverse complement strand
GAGGGAAGTATCATTTTAGCATCTCTAAAAGAAGAAGAATGAAATTTTCTCAAAAGATAAAGAGAAAGTAAAATAAAAAGAAATGGCGAAAAAGAAAGAATGAGGACTAATAATCAGAAATTATTTTTAATATAGAGATGATGAAGATACTGGTTTAGACTTTTAATTGAATATTGATATTTAAAGTGTATTACAGTATTATAAATGTATAGAAAATGTGTCCAACACGTATCCTACATATTGGCTAAAATATTGACACATGTCTAATACGCACTTTGCGTGTATCAGAATATTGACATGTGTTCAATATGCACTCTGGGTGTGTGTGGTTGGAGGAATTATAAAATAATTCCTAGGAATTTTAAGATGAGAATATCATATTGTCATGTTTGGTTTAAAGTTTGAAAAGTTATTCCTAAGCAAGTTTGATTCCAAGGAATCAAAATACCATCATTTTAATTCCCACCTTCTCCTTAGGTATCTTTGATTCCTATGGAAATAAAATCTTTGTAATAAAGTAATACTTGAACCACACACACCCTCTGTGTATTAACTTTCCACCTGCAAAATCCACCAATATGTAATTATATTAAATAATTTTATTTTAAAAAAAATACCGGCATAATTTATCTCTTTTACAGTGTAAAGGAGATAAGATAATGAGAGCGACATGTGTCTATCTCGTTTATAGTATAAATGAGATACCTATAAACTTATCTTGTTTACACTGTAAACGAGATAAGACTGAGTGATGCCTATATATACATGTCGTTCACAACAAAGTTCTAGGTTCCATTTCTAACCTTTCCACCAATTTTTTCTCTCTTTTATCCTTTTCTGTATTATTGAGTAACACTAAGATGGTGCGCGCAAATGCATGTAATCCAAACATCAATTGACTGAACGCAACATGGCACGTCACCGAGGCAGCCGACTTCACAGTTAGTTTTGTTATCTTCACATTTATGTTATCGCATATATGTATAGCCATGGTTAGAATACTTGCCAAAAACTAGAATACAATTTATGGTTTAAGTGACTAAATATATCGTTAGCAACAGGTCACTGATAAGGTATGATTTTAGAAATGTAGTTCTGATTTTATGTGATTAAGTTTTTAAGTACATAATTATTAATTTAGATATTAATTGTTGGAGTAGATATTTTCTAACCGTTGAAGTTAATTTACTAATTACATATTTCTTAATTTGTTAATTTAGTTATTAACTATCCAAATAAAAGTTATTTTTAAGTGAACAATTATATAATTCTGTATTTACTTAAATTAAATTATTAAGTAGAAGTTTTTTAATTAGATTATTAACTACTTTATTGAAAAAATGTTTATTAATCAACTTAGTATCGTAATTATTAACGTAAAAATTTTTATTTAAATAAATTTAGTTAGTACATATTTGTAAATTTCTATTAAATAAGTATATATAATAGTTAACTCAATTTGTTATGTCATTGCACGTATATAATATTTTTCTAATTGTGATAATTTATTTGTTGTCAGAGGTCTCGCCTACTTCTTTCTTAGCGAGTGAGTCACACACTTCTATCATCGGATGCTATCGTCCCGTATTTGAGAGAAGCTGGCTTCGATGACACGGTGCCTCTCAGGGACTTTATCTTTGACAACTCTCTGATCACAACATTCATGGAGCGTTGGCATCCGGAGACACACATGTTCTACCTGCTATAGGGTTAGTGCACCATCAACCTGCAGTACGTTGCGTACCACCTCAGGCTACGCGTGCACAGAAAGCCAGTGTGGGTGCTTTCGTGATTTCTACAGATGGTACGACACCGAGACGTGGGAGTTGGTGGAGTGACTATTTGGTGCCAGGCC
>NC_029786.2:21624777-21634716 GCF_000816755.2 Arachis ipaensis | reverse complement strand
GGGCGCAGAGGAAAGAGTCTTTCTCGTTGAAGCTGACATGGCTTCAGGCGAGTCTAACATATGCCCGATACCATTGATCTAGAGACACTCCAACAGTATGGGAGGTGTTACATTATGTTACTGATTGAGTATTACCTGATGACGGACAAGTTGAACAACCTGGTCCATCTCCGGGGGCTACCACTACTTGCCGACTTTCAAACGTGTCGTGGTCTGTCTTGGAGTTCGGCGGTGCTTGCATGAACCTACCATTTACTGTGTGTAACACCCTAATATTCAAATCCTTATGCTCGAGTCATAAGTCAATGATATTACGGTGGTACGACTCTCAGGTGGATTTTTAATATATAAATATAGGTAATTTTCGAAAGGAGTATTAATCGAGAAGCCTGAAAAGAGTAGAAATAAAACCGCGAAGACGTATCACTCATGTTTCGACAACGAAAAGTTAAACTGCTAAGCCGAACGCGATATATGGACAAGGCATAAAGGAGATTAAGAGATAGATAACAGATAGATATTTATAGCATAAGTAAATAGCCACTAGTCGCGACCCGCGAAGTTTAGGCCGACTAGGGTACAGTATGAAAGTAGATGACAATAGTATATCCTAATCTCTCCCAAAGAAAACATAAGAGCCTCTATAGGCAAGTTCCAAAAGAGTTCAATACATAATATAATCTTTTCAAAACAAAGGTGGAGAGATTCTAAGCAAAACACAAAGTAGAGAAAATAAATATCTTCGCCGTCTCTCAGACGAACCACAGCTCACTTCTGAGCACCTGGACCTGTATCTGAAAAACAAGAGAAATATACGGAATGAGAACCCCGGGCCCATGGGTTCCCAGTACGGTAAAAGTGACAAATAAATACAATGCACTGCAATAAAAACTCACTGAGTGCAAACGTCATACGCGCGAACGTGCGGGTTGAAAAATATCCAAACGGCGCGCAAGCGTCAGCCACGCGTACGCGTGGGTGCTCTTGCGCCCAGGCACAAAACTGGCACAACTCTGGCACAACTCTCTGGAAAATAGCTGGGCATTGGGTGCAGCGCATCGACGCGCACGCGCACACCACACGCACGCGTGGATGGTGCCTTCTTGAAGAACGACGCGTACGCGCCAAGTGCGCCTACGCGTGGAGGGTCATTTTGCTAAAAATTTTCTAAGTTAAAAGCTGCAGAATTTACAGATTCAACCCCCAATCTTCCGACGGACATAACTTTCTCATTTTAAATCATTTTTTACCCGTTTTTCGAACGGCATGGACATCCCGGATCCAATTTCATTTCTAAATAGATTTGGCATAAAACAGAAATCTGTAGTCCAAGTTATGTCCCGTCAAAGTGTGTCCAAAAACCATGTTTTCATACAAAATCACAAGGTGCCATTTTCAAAACAAGCAATTTTCAACTCTTTTCAAAATCAACTAAAACATGCCAATTTCAACCCTTTTTGAAATCAATCAAAATGTACCAAAATCCACATCAAGCCATCCTCAACTCACACATTGACACTTTACCAAAAATTTCCAAAACCACATCCAACCATTTTAACACTTCTCAATCAAATGGCTAAAGGACAAACACAATATCATGTCATACATCCTTCCTCATACCAATTTCCAATAATACCATTTCCAATCAACCATCATTATACATAATCAATATCATACTCACTATCACGTGATTTCACCCACAAATCAACCTTAATCATTCCCCAAGCATATATCACAACATACCTTACCAAAGCTCCTCAAGCAATACCAATCTCCCAATTGTGCACCAACATCACCAAATACACTAACATAACTAATATCACATACATATATCAACTTAGGGCTCATAAAAATGATAAATTACAAGGGTTTGAGCCCTTCTTACCTCAGCCCATATGAAGTAGGGATAGAACCCACTTAGAATCCATGTTGGAGTATCCCTAAACACCCAAAATCACAAGATTTCAACACTAACTACCCAAAAACGTGTAACAGTGGGGAATTTCGAAAACTGGGCAGAGATGAATGAAATACTCACCACCAAACTTAGATAGAATTGTAGAGGATGAGAAGAGCGACGCGTGGCTGCAAACGGCTCGTCAATCGGAGCTCCATAGCTCAAGTTATGGTGGTTTGAAGATCAAAGAGAGTTAGGTTTTCTCTCTTCTCTTCTCTCTTCCCAATTTCAGCGCCCAACACTCCTTCTTTAGGGCAAAATGAGCTGAAATGCTCATAACTAATGTTTATATATGTTGGGTCTTGGGCCCACTTAGGCCCGGTTCAGTTATTTTTGTCCGTTGGCCCAATTTTAGACCAAAACCTTTAAGATTAGCGCTCTAAATCGCACTTCAAATATTTCTACCTCCCCTAATTATAATTCCTCATTTCTTAATCCTACTTACTCATAATCAATTTTCTCAGCTGCAGTACCAGACAGGTCTCAGCCGGTACTGCCGGTCAAAATTCTACTGCGCGCTTTTACGCAGAAAACTATGTCTTCCGACTCGGAAAAATTCACTGAATCCAAATATCATATTTAAATCATCAAATTCCAATTGCCAAATCTTACAACCGTAATTAATTTCAGTTAGACCGGGTATTATATTCTACCCCCCTAACAGAAATTTTCGCCCTCGAAAATTCTATCCATCACTACGAGTACGCGCACGTAGTGTGCCTTTATATCCAACACATAACAGTTCCAAGGTCTTTTTACTCTGCACGCTTCCGTTGTCGCGCTCTGATTTCTCTATCCCTGAGGGTCTCGGTCGTTCATTCAACGCCGACCAACAGCCTCGTTCCTTACTTTTACCGTCTCATCAACTCACACCTTATTAAATCTCGAATCATGTCATCAATAAGATTGCCATCATCGTTAATCATAGCCATTATCCTACATCACTATAATCAATCAAAACTTTCTTTGTTTTTAGAATTCAATGAGTTTGGACTAACAAGCTGACAAACCCTTAAGAATCCGCTTTCCTTTAATAATCTATATAAAGCTTTCGAGACACATCTCTTTTGTTGAAGTTACTCAGATCAAAAATCATTTTCAAAAATATTCTGAAAAAGTTCGGATCTCCATTGGTCCCACTGAACTTAAGATGTCGCTCCGGAGCCCTCCTTCATACTTAATGCATTTCCATTCCTCGAAGCCTCCCGGAGCTCCTTGACACATGCAGAAAAACCTGAATAGCTCCTCAAATTTGTCTGTATACTCAGATACGGACATAACACCTTGCTTTAGCTGCAGTAACTCCAATTCCTTGGCTGTCCTGGCAGAATTCGGAAAGTACTCCTTATAGAATTCCACCTGGAAGGCATCCCAAGTGATATGATCATTCCCCTGTTGCAGGAGACGTCGAGCCCCTTGCCACCAATGCGATGCTTCCCCCGTGAGTAGATAGGTAGCGAATTCAACACGCTGCTCTTCAGGCACCAACTGCACTTGCAGTGCTCGCTCCATGGCCTGAAACCAAGTATCAGCTTTAGTCGGATTGGTGGTTCCCTTGAACTTAGGTGGATTAACTTTTAAGAAGGTTGCCAGTGTCATCGGGCCCTGAGCTTCCCTTCTGCCATTGCCATTATTGTTCATCTGTTGCCCAAGAGCCTCCGTAGTGGCCTGCATAGTAGCAGCCATATTCTCCAACACCGCCATAAGGTTTACCGGGTTATTCGGGTTGATTTCTGGTTCCTGCGCATTAGTACGATCTCTTTCACGTCCCCGACCGGGTCCACGAGGTGCCATCTGGTTCCTATACACACCAAACAATCGATATCAAGTTGATCAGTCTCAATATCGGAAGTATAGTGCTTCAAAGTACCAAAGGTACACTCATGGACTTCATGCTAGATGTATCGATTAGATACCCTAACTAGCACAGGCACAGACTCAGAGTATGCATTGAAGCATAAGCAGTTCCATCCCTCAGCGCAAGCGTCAGCCACGCGTACGCGTGGGTGCTCTTGCGCCCAGGCACAAAACTGGCACAACTCTCTGGAAAATAGCTGGGCATTGGGTGCAGCGCATCGACGCGCACGCGCACACCACACGCACGCGTGGATGGTGCCTTCTTGAAGAACGACGCGTACGCGCTAAGTGCGCCTACGCGTGGAGGGTCATTTTGCTAAAAGTTTTCTAAGTTAAAAGCTGCAGAATTTACAGATTCAACCCCCAATCTTCCGACGGACATAACTTTCTCATTTTAAATCATTTTTCACCCGTTTTTCGAACGGCATGGACATCCCGGATCCAATTTCATTTCTAAATAGATTTGGCATACAACAGAAATCTGTAGTCCAAGTTATGTCCCATCAAAGTGTGTCCAAAAACCATGTTTTCATACAAAATCACAAGGTGCCATTTTCAAAACAAGCAATTTTCAACTCTTTTCAAAATCAACCAAAACATGCCAATTTCAACCCTTTTTGAAATCAATCAAAATGTACCAAAATCCACATCAAGCCATCCTCAACTCACACATTGACACTTTACCAAAAATTCCCAAAACCACATCTAACCATTTTAACACTTCTTAATCAAATGGCTAAAGGACAAACACAATATCATGTCATACATCCTTCCTCATCCCAATTTTCAATAATACCATTTCCAATCAACCATCATTATACATAATCAATATCATACTCACTATCACGTGATTTCACCCACAAATCAACCTTAATCATTCCCCAAGCATGTATCACAACATACATATCTCTAATGCATCTTCATACCATCAAGGCATCAATAATCATAATCACATATATGGTCACATAATATATCTCAACCGAACCAAACATATCTCGTCTACATAATTTCACCCAAAATTACCAAATTCCACACTTCAACTTCTCAAACCTTATTATTCAATAACTAACCTAATCATTCATATATTCATTATCTGAAATTCATCCAATCACTTGTGCCATCATATAATGCACACATCGACTTACCTTTCTTACCTCTTTCAGGCTTCCGGCCCAAAATTCACGGCCTCCGGCCCAATTTTCACAATTTAAATGCATAAACCACAAAATCAATACTCATTACCCAGTACATCAAATTCTCAATACACCAAGCATACAAGGCCACACAATTCTCAATCCAATCATTAATTCACATTACATACCAGCTATGCATATTAGCACCAACCATTTACATAGTCCAAACTTAATCCTAGGGGCATCTAGCCTAGGAATTCTCATCACAACACACGGTACTTAAATGAAACTTAAACCGTACCTCTTGTAGCCAAACCAATTGATCATCTTCTTTGGAAGTCTTCACCAACCTTAGCTTCAAGCCTCACCAAAGCTCCTCAAGCAATACCAATCTCCCAATTGTGCCCAACATCACCAAATACACTAACATAACTAATATCACATACATACATCAACTTAGGGCTCATAAAAATGATAAATTACAAGGGTTTGAGCACTTCTTACCTCAGCCCATATGAAGTAGGGATAGAACCCACTTAGAATCCATGTTGGAGTATCCCTAAACACCCAAAATCACAAGATTTCAACACTAACTACCCAAAAACGGGTAACAGTGGGGAATTTCGAAAACTGGACAGAGATGAATGAAATACTCACCACCAAACTTAGATAGAATTGTAGAGGATGAGAAGAGCGACGCGTGGCTGCAAACGGCTCGTCAATCGGAGCTTCGTAGCTCAAGTTAAGGTGGTTTGAAGATCAAAGAGAGTTAGGTTTTCTCTCTTCTCTTCTCTCTTCCCAATTTCAGCGCCCAACACCCCTTCTTTAGGGCAAAATGAGCTGAAATGCTCATAACTAATGTTTATATATGTTGGGTCTTGGGCCCACTTAGGTCCAGTTCAGTTATTTTTGTCCGTTGGCCCAATTTTAGACCAAAACCTTTAAGATTAGCGCTCTAAATCGCACTTCAAATATTTCTACCTCCCCTAATTATAATTCCTCATTTCTTAATCCTACTTACTCATAATCAATTTTCTCAGCTGCAGTACCAGACAGGTCTCAGCCGGTACTGCTGGTCAAAATTCTACTGCGCGCTTTTACGCAGAAAACTATGTCTTCCGACTCGGAAAAATTCACTGAATCCAAATATCATATTTAAATCATCAAATTCCAATTGCCAAATCTTCCAACCGTATTTGCTCCTATTTAACTTATTATTTAATTAATTTCAGTTAGACCGGGTATTATACTGTGCTCTGTAGCACACTGAGGCACGACAGACATAGATGGCTGCACTCCGCTGTTGATATCTTGGATATACCAGAGATTTTCGCAGTGGTGTCCACCTGACCGACACATTTTCATGTATCATATGACCGCGAAGTAACCATTCTTTATGGTTTGCTTATGTTCCACATTTATAACTCATTATGATGTTCCGTAAATTGAATTTGTGTTACTCTTGCAACTTACCAAACTAGTTGATAAAAAGGCTAGTGTCAATGGAAACAAGAGTCAACTAACTACCCAAGAATTACCACTAAATATCGAACATTATGACTCTAGTATCCTAGGAACTCAAACCACAAGCCAAGGTGGGAAAATCTACTCAAAACCTACAGTTGGTATTTTCACAAACACCTTGTGTGCATAAAAATAAAACATGGAAAATTACAAAGTAGAATGGAAAGCTATAACCAACTATCAACAAAACCAAACATGAGCAAGCAATCAAACATAAGGGAAGCATGAAATGTAAAATTCATCAACCAAAACTTCAAGGAACACAAAATTGCAATATGAACAAAGTAACTTGAACCAAAAAGAAATAAAAGTGAAAGTGCTTGAATTAAAGAGAAAATTAAGAGTACTTACAATTGAAGAAGTAAAATCCAAAATTAAAGCTTGCTATAAAATGCTACAATAAAAATTGATAAACCCTAGGAGAGCTATCTACTCTACACTACTCCTACTCCCAAAAACTATGAAAACTATCTAAAAATTGTTCCAATGCCTCCCCCCTTTGATAAGTGTTGAAGTCCCCTTTATATAGCACTCCAAAACAGCATTTCAACCTTCCAAAAATGAGCCAAGGGCCTCCAAATTTGCGCAGCACGTGCTTCATTAATGATATCACGTGCATGGACCTGTGCGGACGCACAGACGCGTGCGTCCGCACACGCGGCTGAAAATTGACCTGTGCGTACGCACAGGTGCGTGCGTACGCATACATGGAAATTCTTGCCTGTGCGTGCGCACACAAGGCTGTGCACATGCACACTTCGCTGTGTATGCTTTTCCTTGTTTTCTTCATGTTTTCTCCCTTGTACATGCTTTCTTCCACTTTTATCCTTCCATTCTTGCCTTCAAGGCCTGAAATCACTCACAAACCATATCACGGCATCGAATGGCACAAAGGTGGGATTAAATTGCTCTATTAAAGCACAAAATTGCATGTTTTCACATTTAAGATCAAATTAGGGATCAAACACAAAAGTATGCTATTTTGGTGCTTAAGTGTGAGTTCATATGCTAAAATCCATTCAAAGTGAGTCGAAATATACCATCAAATGTGGACTCATCAACTCTCCCACACTTAAACAATAGCATGTTCTCATGCTAAACCAATAAGGAGAATGATCAAAAGGGGTAATCAACCTATTAAATGCAACTACCTATATGCATGCAAGTATGCAAATACCATATATCTATCTATTTATCTATCTATAGTATCTATATAAAATTGGTGAAAACAAACAATCAAATTTCCAAGCAAGTATAGACAAACAGGGCTAAGCAAGGCAATGATCCCATGCATCCGAAATCTAGAGAATTGATTCAACTCATCAAAGTGAAGCAACTTGCAAGAATACATGATAAGAAATATGGAAACATAGAGTTGAGTAATTGAACCCTCACTAGGTGTGTATACACTCTAATCACTCGGTGTTTAGGGTTTCATTCACTCAAGTTTTCTCTAATCATGCTTTCAAGGAATTGTTTTTCATCTAACAATCAACACAAGTGATGCATGAATGCAATTATCATGAGGACTTCATATGGTTGTAATGGGGTTAGGGTTAAGGTCGGATAGATATGGCTAAGTGGACTAAAATGGTTGAATTCTTGATTAGTTTAGGTATCCAACTCAACTTATATCAACCGAATCAAAATCAAATGCAATTCTAACCTCCCATCAATTATTTCTTACAAGGACTCTTGTATGGCTTATCATTCATATCACATATGCATTTCTTATTGATTTTCTTTCACTTAGGGGTAACTTTCATCCCTTTTTTATGATGATGATTTTTTTCTAGTGAAATGCATACGGTTCTAGTAGCTCATACATGAGTGTACCATTTCCCAAAGTTTTCAATGAAATACCTGATTGAACATTTTCTTTTACTATCAAAGTTTCTCAAAAGATTTCCCCACACTTAAATGAGACACACTCCTCAACCTAAGCTAATCAAGGATACAATCCAAGGTAATTCATGGTTTTCCGCTTAAGGGGAGTAATGTGCTAAAATCAAGAACAATGGGGTAAATAAGGCTCAAAAGGGGTTAACAATGGTAGATGCAAGGTTAAGGCTATATGGGAAAAGTAAGCTTTTATCAAAGATGGCCTCAATCATGCTCAATGCAATTCAATACATCAATCAATGGAAATAAAGAATTAAGCAATACCAAGATTACAATCATAGAAGAGATATATCACACAACGAACAAAGTTAGTGGTTAAAATATGTAACCACTCAATATAGCTCAAAAACTCACAAAGTATTTGTTCTTTACTCTTCTATGTTCCAAAAAGAAATCATTCAAGCGAATTTAAAAACATTTTTCTCAATTAACTCAATAGAATGCCCTTGACAAAATTCTTGGAAAATTTGTTGTTTTTCACCAAAATTATTCCTATATGTATGTATGACGTGATGGATGCAAAATTTTTCAAAATTTCCTAGTTCTTTCCTAATTTTCAACAAGCAAAAAGTAACATGAACAATTAGGATCAAGATAACCAGGCATACGCTATTCACATCATCCAATCAGAGTCCATAATTATACTATATACCAACAATATAAAGAATGCAATATGTACGTATATACTAAAATGAAAGTGCAATACTAGATGTAACTAGAAGCAACTAATATATATATATATATACCAATCAGAGTCATACTATATACCAACAATATAAAGAATGCAATATGTACGTATATACTAAAATGAAAGTGCAATACTAGATGTAACTAGAAACTAGAAATATATATATATATATATACCAAAGTACTAAACAGTAGTGCATAAGTCAAAGTACTATAAATATCCACAAAAAGCATAATATAGACTGAAAATAAACTAAAATGACAAGTGTTCAGGAGAGAATATTTACACCAAAAAATAGAAGATCCTCCCCCACACTTAAGTCATGCACTGTCCTCAGCGCTAAAAGAACCCATCGGGAGAGGTCAACTATGAGAAGGTGATGGGTGATGATGATGATGGTGATATACAATTGATAAACCCATATTTCATGAGTTCCTTTGTGCTTAATTAGAGTGATTTATACAATCCTTCACCTACTTATTCACATTAATTGCATGGTTTTACTTTCCCTTCCTTATTGTGTGATGTAAATGAAAAACATGTTTTCTAAGCTTTAAAATTAATTATTTTAATTACCTTTATTTCCATTCGATGCCGTGATTAGTGTGTTGAGTAGTTTCAGATTTTCTAAAGGCAGAATGACTTAAAGGATGAAAAAGGAAACATACTAAAATAGAAGGAGAAAGCAAAACGGAGCTTTAAGGAAACTGGTACCCACGCGATCGCATGGATGACGCGATCGCGTGCCAAGCACGAATCAGCAGCGACTCGGCCGCATGACTGATGCGACCGCGCGCCTTAAGCAGAATGCACATGACGCGGTCGCATGACTGACGCGACCGCGTGGCAAGGAAAAGCTCCGAATGACGCGACCGCGT
>NC_029786.2:21615784-21619376 GCF_000816755.2 Arachis ipaensis | reverse complement strand
ATATGCTAAAATCCATTCAAAGTGAGTTAAAATATACCATCAAATATGGAATCATCAACTCCCCCACACTTAAACAATAGCATGTCCTCATGCTAAATTAACAAGGAGAATGATCAAAGGGGTAATCAATTTATTAATGCAACTACCTATATTCATGTGAGTATGTAAATACCATATATCTATCTATTTATCTATCTATAGTATCTATATGAAATTGGTGAAAACAAACAATCAAATTCCCAAGCAAGTATAGACAAACAGGGCTAAGCAAGGAAAATAATCCAATGCAACCCAAAAATCTAGAGAATTGATTTACTCATCAAATTGAAGTAACTTGCATGAACACATGATAAGAAGCATGGGAACATAGAATTGAGTAATTGAACCCTCACTAGGTATGCATACGCTCTAATCACTTGGTGTCTAAGGGTCAATTCACTCAAGTCTCTTCTAATTATGCTTTCAAGGAATTGCTCTTCATCTAACAATCAACAACAAGTGATGCATGAATGCAATTATCATGAGGACTTATTGGGGTTGTAATGGGGTTAGTTAAAGGTGAGATAGATATGGCTAAGTGGACTAAAATAATTGAATCCTTGATTAGATTAAGTATCCACATCAACATATACCAATTAAATCAAGACCAAATGCAATCCTAACTTTCCATCATTTTTTTTCCATTAACATTCATGTATGCTTGTCTTATAAACATCACATATGCAATTCTTTATTCATTTGTTTACCCTTTTGGGTGACTTTGCGCCCTTTTATGATGAAGGTTTTTTCTTATTTGAGTGAGAATTGCATATGGTTAAGTAGTTCATACATGAATGTTCCCATTTTCCAAAGTTTTCAATGAGATACCCAAATTAAACAATTCCATTTGCTACCAATGTTTCTCAAAATTCCCCCACACTGACATAAGACACACTCCTCAACCTAAGCTAATCAAGGATACAATCCAAGGTAAATCATGGTTTTCCGCTTAAGGTTGTGATGTGCTAATATGAAGAACAATGGGATAAATAAGGCTCAATAGGGGTTAACAAGGGTAGATGCAAGGGTAAGGATATATGGGTAGGTAAGCTTAATTCAAAGATGGCCTCACTCATGCTCAATGCAATTCAGGACATCAATCAATGGAAATAAAGAATCAAGCAACACCAAGATTACAATCATAGAAGAGATATATCGCACAATGAAGAAAGTTAGTGGTTAAAATGTGTTACCACTCAATATAGCTCAAAAACTCACAAGGTAATTGTTCTTTACTCTTCTATGTTCCAAAATAAAATCATTCAAGCAAGTTTGAAAATAGTTTTCTCAATCAATTCAATAGCATGCCCTTGACAAAATTCTTGGAAAATTTTGTTGTCTTTCACCAAGATTATTTCCTATATGTATGTATGATGTGATGGATGCCAAATTTCTCAAAATTTCCTAGTTCTTTTCCTAATTTTTAACAAGCAAAAAGTAACATGAACAATTAGGATTAAGATAACCAGGTATAAGCTATTCACATCATCCAATCACAATCCATATCTCTACTATATATTAGCAATATAAGGAATGCAATATGTACGTATATACTAAAATGAAAGTGCAATACTAGATGTAACTAGAAGCAACTAATATATATATATATATATACCAAAGTACTAAACAGTAGTGCATAAGTCAAAGTACTATAAATATCCACAAAAAGCATAATAAAGACTAAAAGTAAACTAAAATGACAAGTGTTCGGAAGAGAATATTTACACCCACAAAATAGTAGAACCTCCCCCACACTTAGATGGTGCACGGTCCTCCGTGCCAAAAACGGACCGGGGGAAATAACTCTATGAAGCTCCACCGCCTGGCGGTGGTGGGTGGTGCTGACGCTGGTAGACAATAATGGCGCTGGACGGCTGTATGGTGGTCTGTGCTCTTGACTCGGCCACATCTGCCAGCTCCTCAACTCACGGCTCCGCAGCTCTATGCTTCTCAGCTCTCTCAACTACTACCTCTTCAGTCGTGGGCTCCTCAGGTGGCTGGACTACCTGGCCAGCTTCAGCTGCTGGCTCCTCAAATGCAGGCTCCTCGGCCTCAGACTCTGGTGTATCTGGAGGAGGTGGCCCAGGGTCTCTACCCTCAAACTTCGGCACTATCCACTGAAAGCGGCGAACGTTGCGGCGCTCGGATTGGTGGAGGGCCTAAAGGATGTCCTGGCATAACTCATATGGTGTCTGAGGTCGGGGTAGGGGTGCGGGTGCTGAAGGAGGTGCTGAAGGCTCTGCTGCTGCTGATGGAGGCTCAATAGTCTTCCTCTTCTTCTGAGGCGGCCCGTCATAATCTCCGTATAGCAGATACGACTGCTTACTGATGTAGACAGACGTCCAGTCTGTTGAGCGTCTCTCTACACCAGATAAGGCTGCTAATCTGGTGATGAGTGATGGGAAGGGAATGTTAAATTTCTGTTGTAGGTTCACCTTCATCATCGACTCTCTAATTAGGGAAGAACAGAGATCCTCTTCCCCTCTAGAATGGCCCATAGTATCACTGCCACACGAATCCTGATATGCGTGGTATGCGTGCTCGGAAGGATATAATCGGCAATGATCTGCTGCCAGATCCTTACCTCTGAGTTGAGGTCCGTGCACGCAATGCTCGCGGGGACAGGCTGCTCTCCCTTGCTATATTCCCACTTAGCCTCAGGTTGGCCAATCTTTTCAGGATCGTATCCAAAGAAATTTTGCCCGTGGTGACGTCTGTCATTATTTGAGTATAAGCGTCCCTGGCCGGAGGAATATGCGGAATGTCCAAGAAGGCCTCTAAAGATGTATTAGAGGTGTCCAGGGTGACTGATGAGCGGATAATTTATACGCTTTTTGGCATTGTTTTTACATAGTTTTTAGTATGATTTACTTAGTTTTTAATATATTTTTATTAGTTTTTAAATAAAAAACACATTTCTAGACTTTACTATGAGTTTGTGTATTTTTCTGTGATTTTAGGTATTTTCTGGCTGAAATTGAGGGACCTGAGCAAAAATCTGATTCAGAGGCTGAAGAAGGACTGCAGATGCTGTTGGATTCTGACCTTCCTGCACTCGAAGTGGATTTTCTGGAGCTACAGAAATCCAATTGGTGCGCTCTCAATTGTGTTGGAAAGTAGACATCCAGGGCTTTCCAGAAATATATAATAGTCCATACTTTGCACGAGTTTTGACGACGCAAATTAGCGTTCAAACGCCAACTCCCTGCCCTATTCTAGAGTTAAACACCAGAAACAGGCTACAAACTGGCGTTTATCTCTAAAAAGAGTCTCTACACATGAAAGCTCAATGCTCAGTCCAAGCACACACCAAGTGGGCCCGGAAGTATATTTCTGCATTATTTACTTATCTCTGTAAACCCTAGTAACTAGTTTAGTATAAATAGGACTTTTTACTATTGTATTTACATGATCTTTGGAACGTTTAGTCCTTAGACAATGGAGGCTGGCCTCACGGTCATGCCTAGACCTTTCACTTATGTATTTTCAACGGTGGAGTTTCTACACACCATAGATTAAGGTGTGGAGCTCTGCTATTCCTCATGAATTAATG
>NC_029786.2:21591911-21609510 GCF_000816755.2 Arachis ipaensis | reverse complement strand
GATTCTGAGGTTTTGTAACATAGGGTCAAGCTCCGGTTATTGCGGGTCACGATTAAAGCTGTCGCCGAACCGGTTTGGAGGTCGCCGCTGTTTCGGTTTAGCCGTTCCTTCTTCGGTTCAGTAAGCGTTTTCGATTTGAAAGTCCTCTAGTTACTGTTCTATTATACGTTGAGGAGTTGTAGCATTTGTTGTTATGAGAGTTAATCTCGGTTATTATATATTGTGATTAGAGTCGTTGTGGTTGCTGAGAAAATGGTTTGGAGCTGAGGTTTTGGTAGCCGGGATTTTGATTGCTGATTTCGGGTCGAGGCGGAAAGGACTAAGTGACGCGTTTGAGTTATGGAATTTGCGTTTTGAGGTAGGGGCGCTTTCCGAAAACTATAGTTCATTATTGGAATTATTACATATGGGTACTGATGTGAGATATTGTGTATTTGGTGATTGTATCTGCCTTATGTATTATTTGATTGACTCGAATGACTATGGATATTGGTTTGGCCGAATTGTTGTGTGGATTGTGAAATGTAATGTTTGAAGTTGATTCTTTAAAGATTTGAAATGAGTTTAATCCGTTGAGGATTGGTTTGAATTGAGTCAATTATTTTGATGATGTGAAAGATAGAATACTCTTGAAATTCAGTGTTGGATTTAATTTGGGTTTCAATTACTATATTGTCCACAATTTTATCAGAAATTACCATAATGCCCCTGACCCTAACTTTTGAAAATAAAACCCTAAGCCTTCCCAAACCTAGCCGCCGAAACCCTAC
Source organism: Arachis ipaensis (assembly GCF_000816755.2). NCBI lineage: Eukaryota > Viridiplantae > Streptophyta > Magnoliopsida > Fabales > Fabaceae > Arachis > Arachis ipaensis. The sequence continues at coordinate 21,608,740 of NC_029786.2, read as the reverse complement.
TCCAATTGCCCTCTTCTCAGACCCAGCAGCAATGATACCAACCTTTCCCTTTCTCAAATCAGTCGCAGCAGTAATGGGGGAAAAGGATGCAGAAGAAAAACGGACCAAGAGAGAGGGGGCGGAGCTGCGATCAGAAGAGGAGGTGAGCCACGCGGCTGCCTCTGTTCAGCCCGTCGCCACTGCGCCGTCCTTGTCGCAGCCACTCCCGCCAGAACTCATGCCGCCGATTTGTCGCATGAGGAGCCGCCGTCCTTGCTCGTCGTTCCCCTCGGAGTCGTCGTCGTCGAGGGCCAGCAGAGGAAGAGAGAACGACCGCCAGCCAGGTTCAACACCAAGAAGGCTGTGTGGCACGTCACCGTCGCGACCCATTTCACGACCATCACGGCGAGGGCTCTGTTGCCGTCGTCCCAACGTCGCCGTTCGTGCCCCTTGGTCGCCGTCGCTGTTCTGCCGAGCATCGCCAGTGTTGAGGTCAGCCACTCCACTACCACCGTCGAGCCTTGTTTTGGGCTGGTGTTTCTCTTGGAGGTTGGGAGGAAGGGAGGCAGAACCGCAGAGTAGAGGGGCCACTATGGTCTGCCATCGATCTGCACGCCGCCTCTGCCGTCAGAGACCGTCGTTAGAATCGCTGCCGTTTTGGTGAGCTTGCCCTGTTTCTGGTTCCTCCTAGTTCTGCCAATTCAATTTTACTTTGAAGCTGTCACTGAAACTGTTGTATTTAATGAAGTGGTTGTCATAAGTTACGTTGCCGCTGCCGGAGAAGCTGTTGTGGTCACCGGAACCATCACCGGAGCTTTTGCAGTTTGATTCAGTCTTTAATCCTTTCTCACGGTAATCATTTTCATTCCGGAGCTCTTGAAAATCAATATGCTGTTATGTTTGGCCAGAGATTCTGAGGTTTTGTAACATAGGGTCAAGCTCCGGTTATTGCGGGTCACGATTAAAGCTGTCGCCGAACCGGTTTGGAGGCCGCCGCTGTTTCGGTTTAGCCGTTCCTTCTTCGGTTCAGTAAGCATTTTCGATTTGAAAGTCCTCTAGTTACTATTCTATTATACGTTGAGGAGTTGTAGCATCTGTTATTATGAGAGTTAATCTCGGTTATTATATATTGTGATTAGAGTTTGAGTAAATTTGGCTTATGAGCCTGAGATGATTTAAAAATGATATCTTCAAAGTCAAGGCTAAAAAGAGTTGAAACTCTATTTCAAGTGAAATGATTTGGGGAAAAAGTGATTTATGGCTTAAATGCCGATTTTATGAATTTATGATGTTGAATGTGGAAGTGCTGTTTTGTTGTGAGCCGGAATGGCTATGTATGATTATAAATATTGGTTGGTTCTGGATTGAACCGTGAGCCGGAATAGCTGTGTATGATATGAATATTGGCTGGTTCTGGACTGAACCGTGAGCCGGATGGCTGAGATGGATGTTGATCCATGGATAAGATTGAATGCATGTTTATGCTGAATCATTGATAAATGTGAATGTTGCACTTCCACTATCTAATAGTTCCAATGGACATCTTTATTTGATTGTGTATTTGGATATTTTCCGAAATTCTGGAAAGAAAGGATTTTTCGCTTTTATCCCGGTTGAGTTTCGTTTGATAAGCTTTACTTAACGTATTTTGAATTGAGTTTGGTTTAGCACACTACATGGTTTATTCCATTGTTGTTTCTTTTGAAAATGTTGGACTCATAGCTTTCTTTCTTATGAACGGATTAAATTCTCTATTAAACCTTCCATCTCTATGAATGTCATACTTGACTTTGTTTTTAACTAATCTTTTACATTTTGTAAAGATTTCCATTGATCTTGGTTTTTCTTCTCTGGTGAATCTCATTCTTATATGAGTCTGTTTGATTTGTTTCAAATTAGTGCATTGTTTATTCTCTCATTATCTCTACAAGAGTTTTTAGTCAAAGATTTATCATTGAGAAATTACAAATGATTGAGTTGTCTTTTTCTATGACTTTTGTATTCTTTTGGATCAATTTGAAACTTGTTTGATGTTTCATGTTTAGTGGATCTTGTTTGAACTACTTTAATTTAAGATCCTTTCTTGCAAGGCTTGACTCCTTTTTAGTACATCTTAAACTTCTTGAATGTTCTTCTGAGATAGTAATTTCAAGAACACTTTTGGAGTCTTGTTTTAAACCTTTTAAAGGAATTTTGAATTCTCCTTAAAGAAATATTAAACAGAATTTATTTTTGTTGCTTGATTGAGATTGAAAACCACTATCCAATTCTGACGAAATTAATTTAAAGTTGGCATGCGCCATTTTAAATGAGGTTTTGGAAAGCTCCATTGTTTAGTGGAAATTGGTTCGTTTGTAATGCACCACTTATTTCCTTTACCAAATTGTAACCAAATTTTTGTCTCGGAGTTTCTTTTCTAAAAAGAGTTTAACTTCCTCTTTCACTCTTGCTATGAATGTTATACACGCTTGTTTGAATATGAACTTTGGGAATTTTTGAACAAGCATTTGATCACTTCCGAGTTTTTATGAACTGCTTTTGGTTACATTGTGCACCTAACTATCCTCCTAAAGTATTTGAGGAAATATTTTAGCTCTTAGCCAAAGTTGTGTGCATTTTGTTTTTGGAACTCTACATAATCTACTTCAACATGAAATTGTATTGAAGTAAAGCCACGTTTATGCTTTTGTTACTCTCTTGAAGGATGTTTGTTGTTTAACTTCTCTTTCAGACTGCGAAGTGATATTTTTACATATTTTCGATTCTTTTAAGAACATGTATTCGAAAGTATTTTAATTATGCTCTTGAGTTCTGTGAGCTTTATCTTGGGCCTGAAATATTCTCTTCTGTAAACCTCATACTTCTTCGACCCAGTTTGAATTTGGTTCAAATTAATGTGCTGATTCTTCTTATTGGACCTATTGAATTTCTTTGATCCAAGGGTTATCTTTGAAGTTGTCAATTGATTTATTTCTAGCAAACTTCATTGCTTCAACATCCTTGTTTACTTGGAATTGGATATATTCTTTCAAATCTATGAGTATTGTCCTTGACAATTGTCTCTCCGTTCTAAATCTGGTATCCTTCTGAGTAGACTCGAGAATTGTTTTGATATCACGTGCGACTTGTAGACGTAGTAGCGCGATGCGTTAGTTCTTTAATACGTGATATGTGTATACGGAAGTCGAAGCGGTAGGTGTGCAACGTTATGAGTTTTTGGTGTTTCGTTCTTTGCGAACGGGCTTGCAGTTGTCTGGCTTATAATCGGATATGAGGATTGTAAGGTGCTTGACGGAGTTGGAGAGTTGAAGCTTTGAGGTTGAGATGAGATTAGTGTGCGGATGTTAAGCACGTCGTTTTAACCCCATCATGTTTTATAGCCTTCGATGCCTTGCTTTACTATCGTTGGGACCCGAACCGGGTGGCAAAAGTCCAAGTTTTAGGGGAGGTGCTGCCGAAATTTCTACAAAATCCTAATCTTGTTTGTAAAGTTATTTAAAAAGGGTTGGATTTGAGAAGTTGTATTAATTGATTTATTAAGAGAATATTTATGTTTTCAAGCTTAATCTATTTAATGAACTTTATGCGTTGAGTTCAGCTTATTTAGAAACGAACTATTTTTACAGTTTGAATCACTGAAGGAAAGAATGATGCTCTAATATTGATTTCAATATAAAAAGGAGCTTTTAGTGATTTCAAAGGAATTTAGACTTTTGATTGAGTAATCAAGTTTGAGGTTTTGAGTTTTGAGAATTGAATGGTTCCTCTTTCAGAAAAGATTTCCGACTTTACTTTTATTGTAAACCGTTGTTTTTGAAAAGAGGCATAAGACGGTTATAAATCACTGGCATGATTTATCTTCATGTATCCTATTACAGTAATTCCCAAAAACCCTCTACTGAGAACCCTTTCGAGGATGATGTTCTCACCCCCCTACATTTTTCCCCTTTCAGGATATTGGCGCAGAAGTTATGAAGAGCTTATTTAATTGTTGTTGTGATGCTCTGTATTGTTTTAGTTATGGTTTATTGTACCCTCGCCTTTATCTTGATATATATTCTGTAAGAGGGATAGGAATTGTATTGGTTAATGTTTGTAATATTATTTATATATATTTATGTATATATATGGATGTACTCTTTTTGAGTTGTTGTAAGTTGAATGGTATTTATGGATGTACGTTATCGAACAAAAGTATCTTTGGGAGCGGTATTGCGGTTTAAAGTTTTAAACAGGCTCATATTTTAGTATTAATTAATATAAGTGTCGTCGTAATGTCCGAACTATCATAGTCGCGCAGCCGGAAGTGCGAGCTTTGGTAGTTAGGGTGTTACAGTGATGAGCTTCAAACTCGCGAGTGTTGGGCGTAGTGACAGACGCAAAAGGATCAATGGATCCTATTCCAACATGATTGAGAACCGACAGATGATTAGCCGTGCGGTGACAGCGCACTTGGACCATTTTCACTGAGAGAACGGATGGTAGCCATTGACAACGGTGATCCCCCAACATACAGCTTGCCATGGAAAGGATTATGAGTGATTGGATGAAAGCAGTAGGAAACAGAGGTTCAGAAGGAACAAAAGCATCTCCATACGCTTATCTAAAATTCTCACCAATGAATTGCATAAGTATCTCTATCCTATTTTATATTTTATATCATAATTATCAAAATCCCATAACCATTTGAATTTGCCTGACTGAGATCTATAAGGCGACCATAGCTTGCTTCAAGCCGACAATCTCCGTGGGATCGACCCTTACTCACGTAAGGTTTATTACTTGGACGACCCAGTGCACTTGCTGGTTAGTTGTATTGGAGTTGTGAAAAAGAATTTGAGATTATAAACATGCGTACCATGTTTTTGGCGCCGTTTCTAGAGATCACAATTTCGTGCACCAAGTTTTTGGCGCCATTGCCGGAGATTGTTCGAGTTTGGACAACTGACGGTTCATCTTGTTGCTCAGATTCGGTAATTTTAAATTATTTTTAAGCTTTTTATTTTCAAAAAAAATTTTCAAAAAAAAATTTTCAAAAAAATGGAGTTGATCCCGAGGTCTACAGGCTTATGCTTTTCCCTTTTGCTGTAAGAGATAGAGCTAGAACATGGTTGGATTCACATCCTAAGGATAGCCTGAACTCTTGGGATAAGTTGGTCAGTGCTTTCCTGGCCAAATTCTTTCCACCTCAAAAGATGAGCAAGCTTAGAGTGGAAATCCAAACCTTCAGACAGAAGAAAGGAGAATCCCTCTATGAAGCTTGGAAAAGATACAAGCAACTGATCAAAAGGTGTCCTACTGACATGCTTTCAGAATGGAGCATCATAAGTATATTCTATGATGGTCTGTCTGAGTTGTCAAAAATGTCATTGGACCATTTTGCAGGAGGATCTCTTCACGTGAAAACCCTGCAGAAGCTCAGGAACTCATTGAAATGGTTGCAAATAACCAGTTCATGTACACCTCTGAGAGGAATCCTATGAACAATGGGACGCCCCAGAAGAAGGGAGTTCTTGAAATTGATACTCTGAATGCCATGTTGGCTCAGAATAAAATATTGACTCAGCAAGTCAATATGATTTCTCAGAGTTTGAATGGATTGCAAGCTACATCCAACAGTACTAAGGAAGCATCTTCTGAAGAAGAAGCTTATGATCCTGAGAACCCTGCAATGTCAGAGGTGAATTACATGGGAGACCCCTATGGAAACACCTATAACCCTTCATGGAGAAATCATCCAAATTTCTCATGGAAGGACCAACAGAAGCCTCAACAAGGCTTAATGGTGGAAGAAATAGGTTTAGCAATAGCAAGCCTTTTTCATCATCTTCTCAGCAACAGACAAAGAATTCTGAACAGAGCCATTCTGGCCTGGCAACCATAGTCTCTGATCTATCAAAGACCACACTAAGTTTCATGAATGAAACAAGGTCCTCCAATAGAAATTTGGAGGCACAGGTGGGTCAGCTGAGTAAGAAGATTACTAAAACTCCTCCCAGTACTCTCCCAAGCAATACAGAAGAAAATCCCAAGAGAGAGTGCAAGGCCATAACCATGACCAACATGGCTGAACCTGGAGAAAGTGAGGAGGACGTGAATCCCAGTAAGGAAGACCTCTTGGGATGTCCTTTGGACAGAAAGGAGTTCCCTTTTGAGGAATCAAAGGAATTTGAGGCTCATACAGAGACCATAGAGATTCCATTGAACTTCCTTCTTCTATTCATGAGCTCTGATGAATATTATTCCTCTGAAGAGGATGAAGACATCACTGAAGAGCAAGTTGCTAAATATTTAGGAGCAATCATGAAGCTGAATGCCAAGTTATTTGGTAATGAGACTTGGGAGGATGAACCCCCCCTTGTTCACCAATGAACTGAATGCATTAATGAGGCAAACGTTACCTCAGAAGAAACCGGATCCCGGAAAATTCTTCATACCTTGTACCATAGGCACCATGACCTTTGAGAAGGCTTTGTGTGACCTGGGGTCAGTGATAAACCTCATGCCACTCTCTGTAATAGAGAAACTGGGAATCTTTGAGGTACAAGCTGCAAGAATCTCAGTAGAGATGGTAGACAAATCCATGAAACAGGCTTATGGACTAGTAGAGGACGTGCTAGTGAAGGTTGAAGGCCTTTCCATCCCTGCTAATCTCATAATCCTAGACACTGGCAAGGATGAGGATCAATCCATCATCCTTGGCAGACCCTTCCTAGCCACAGCAAAAGCTGTGATTGATGTTGACAGAGGAGAGTTGGTCCTTCAGTTAAATGAGGACTACCTTGTATTTAAGACTCAAGGTTTTTCTTCTGTAACCATGGAGAGGAAGCATGAGAGGCTTCTCTCAATACAGAGTCAAACAGAACTCCCACATTCAAACTCTAAGTTTGGTGTTGGGAGACCACAACCAAACTCTAAGTTTGGTGTTGGGAGGCCCCAACCTTGCTCTGATTATCTGTGAGGCTCCATGAGAGCTCACTGTTAAGCTATTGACATTAAAGAAGCGCTTGTTGGGAGGCAACCCAATGTTATTTAATTATATCTATTTATTTTCCATTTCTATTTTATGTTTTCTTTAGGTTGATGATCATGTGAAGTCACAAAAACAACTGAAAAATCAAAAACAGAAAGAAAAACAGCATTAAAAACAGCTCACCCTGGAGGAAGAGCTTAAATGCCAGTAAGAAGCATCAAACTGGCGTTTAACGCCAGAAAGAACCATCAAGCTGGCGTTAAACGCCAGAAACAAGCACCAGACTGGCGTTTAACGCCAGAACAGAGCATGGAATTGGCGTTTAACACCAAGAATGGGAGAAAAGTTGGCGTTAAACACCAGAAACAAGCAGCAAGCTGGCGTTTAATGCTAGACATGCATTCTAAGGGCGTTTTGCACGCCTAAATGGAACAGGGATGCTAAGTCCTTGACCCCTATGGATCTGTAGACCCCACAGGATCCCCACCTACCCCACCTCTTCTTCTTTCCTCTTCATACCTTTTCATAACACTCTTCCCCAAATACCCTTCACCAATCACCTCCATACCTCTTCCCCAAATACCCTTAACCACTCACATCCATCCACTCTTCCCCATAAACCCCACCTACCTCCAAATTCAAATTCTTTTCCCTCCCAAACCCAACCCTTGGCCGAATACAGTCTCTCACTCCATCTCCTCCATTTTCTTCTTCTTTTACTACTTTCTTTCTTCTTTTGCTCGAGGACGAGCAAACCTTTTAAGTTTGGTGTGGTAAAAGCATTGCTTTTTGTTTTTTCATAACCATTAATGGCACCTAAGGCCAGAGAAACCTCAAGAAAGAGAAAAGGGAAGGCAATTGCTTCCACCTCTAAGTCATGGAAGATGGAGAGATTCATCTCAAAGGTCCATCAAGACCACTTCTATGAAGTTGTGGCCAAGAAAAAGGTGATCCCTAAGGTCCCATTTAAGCTCAAAAAGAGCGAGTATCCGGAGATCCGACAAGAGATTAGAAGAAGAGGATGGGAAGTTCTCTCTAATCCTATTCAACAAATCGGAATCTTAATAGTTCAAGAATTCTATGCAAACGCATGGATCACTAGGAACCATGATCAAAGTATGAACCCAAATCCAAAGAATTGGCTTACAATGGTTCGGGGAAAATACTTAGATTTCAGTCCGGAAAATGTAAGGTTGGCATTCAACTTGCCAATGATGCAAGAAAACGCACGCCCCTACACTAGAAGGGTCAACTTTGATCAAAAGTTGGACCAAGTCCTCATGGACATATATGTGGAAGGAGCTCAATGAAAAGTTGACTCAAGAGGCAAGCCGGTTCAATTGAGAAGACCGGACCTTAAGCCTGTAGCTAGAGGATGGTTGGAGTTCATCCAACGCTCTATCATTCCTACTAGCAACCGATCCGAAGTAACTGTGGATCGGGCCATCATGATCCATAGTATCATGATTGGGGAGGAAGTGGAAGTTCATGAGATTATACCTCAAGAATTCTACAAGGTGGCTGACAAGTCCTCCACTTTGGCAAGGTTAGCCTTTCCTCACCTCATTTGCCACCTCTGTAATTCGGTTGGAATTGACATAGAGGGAGATATCTTCATTGATGAGGATAAGCCCATCACTAAGAAAAGGATGGAGCAAACAAAAGATCATGGACCTCAACAAGAGCATGAGGAAATTCCTCACCATGAAATCCCTGAGATGCCTCAAGGGATGCACTTTCCTCCACAAAACTATTGGGAGCAAATCAACACCTCCCTAGGAGAATTAAGTTCCAACATGGGACAACTAAGGATGGAGCACCAAGAGCACTCCATCATTCTCCATGAAATTAGAGAAGATCAAAGAGCTATGAGGGAGGAGCAACAAAGGCAAGGAAGAGACATAGAGGAGCTTAAGAACACCATTGGTCCTTCAAAAGGAAGAAGGCGCCACCCCCACTAAGGTGGACCTATTCCTTAATCTCCTTGTCTATTTATTTTTCTATTTTCATTCTCTATGCTTTATGTTTATGTTTGTGTCTTATTACATGATCATTAGTGTCTAGTGTCTATGCCTTAAAGCTATGAATGTCCTATGAATGCATCACCTTTCTTAAATGAAAAATGTTCTAAAAACAAAAGAACAAGAAGTACATGGATTTCGAATTCATCTTTAAAATTAGCTTAATTATTTTGATGTGGTGGCAACACTTTTGTTTTCTGAATGAATGCTTGAATAGTGCATATGTCTTTTGAATTTGTTGTTTATGAATGTTAAATATGTTGGCTCTTGAAAGGATAAGGAAAAAGGAGAAATGTTATTGATAATCTGAAAAATCATAAAATTGATTCTTGAAGCAAGAAAAAGCAGTGAATGACAAAGCTTGCGAAAAAAAAGAGAGAAAAAGAAAAAAGCAAGCAGAAAACGCCAAAAGCTCTTAAAACCAAAAGGCAAGAGTAAGAAAAAAAGAAAGGGATCCAAGGCTTTGAGCATCAGTGGATAGGAGGGCCCAAAGGAATAAAATCCTGGCCTAAGCGGCTAAACTAAGCTGTCCCTAACCATGTGCTTGTGGCATGAAGGTGTCAAGTGAAAAGCTTGAGACTGAGCGGTTAAAGTCGAGATCCAAAGCAAAAAGAGTGTGCTTAAGAACCCTGGACACCTCTAATTGGGGAATCTAGCAAAGCTGAGTCACAATCTGAAAAGGTTCACCCAGTTATGTGTCTGTGGCATTTATGTATCCGGTGGTAATACTGGAAAACAAAGTGCTTAGGGCCACAGGCAAGACTCATAAAGTAGCTGTGTTCAAGAATCAACATACTGAACTAGGAGAATCAATAACACTATCTAAATTCTAAGTTCCTATAGAAGCCAATCATTCAGAACTTCAAAGGATAGAGTGAGATGCCAAAACTGTTCAAAGGCAAAAAGCTACTAGTCCCGCTCATTTAATTGGAGCTAAGTTTCATTGATAGTTTGGAATTTATAGTATATTCTCTTCTTTTTATCCTATTTGATTTTCAGTTGCTTGGGGACAAGCAACAATTTAAGTTTGGTATTTTGATGAGCGGATAATTTATACGCTTTTTGGCATTATTTTTACATAGTTTTTAGTATGATTTAGTTATTTTTTAATATATTTTTATTAGTTTTTAAATAAAAATCACATTTCTGGACTTTACTATGAGTTTGTGTGTTTTTCTGTGATTTCAGGTATTTTCTGGCTAAAATTGAGGGACCTGAGCAAAAATCTGATTCAGAAGCTGAAGAAGGACTGCAGATGCTGTTGGATTCTGACCTCCCTGCACTTGAAGTGGATTTTCTGGAGCTACAAAAATCCAATTGGTGCGCTCTCAATTGTGTTGGAAAGTAGACATCTAGGGCTTTCCAGCAATATATAATAGTCCATACTTTGCACGAGTTTTAATGATGCAAGTTGGCGTTCAAACGCCAACTCCCTGCCCTATTCTAGAGTTAAACGCCAGAAACAGGTTGCAAACCAGAGTTAAACGCCAGAAACAGGCTACAAACTGGCGTTTAACTCTAAAAAGAGTCTCTACACATGAAAGCTCAATGCTCAGCCCAAGCACACACCAAGTGGGCCCGGAAGTAGATTTCTGCATCATTTACTTATCTCTGTAAACCCTAGTAACTAGTTTAGTATAAATAGGACTTTTTACTATTGTATTTACATGATCTTTGGAACATTTAGTCCTTAGACAATGGAGGCTGGCCTCACGGCCATGCCTAGACCTTTCACTTATGTATTTTTAACGGTGGAGTTTCTACACACCATAGATTAAGGTGTGGAGCTCTGCTATTCCTCATGAATTAATGCAAAGTACTATTGTTTTTCTATTCAACTCAAGCTTATTCTTATTCTAAGATATTCATTCGCACACAAGAATATGATGAATGTGATGATTATGTGACACTCATCACCATTCTCACTTATGAACGCGTGCCTGACAAACACTTCCGTTCTACATGAAAACAAGCTTGAATGCATATCTCTTGGGCTCCTGGTTCAGACCAGAGTCTTCGTGGTATAAGCTAGAATTATTGGCGGCCATTCTTGAGATCCGGAAAGTCTAAACCTTGTCTGTGGTATTCCGAGTATGATCTGGAAAGGGATGACTGTGACGAGCTTCAAACTCGCGAGTGTTGGGCGTAGTGACAGACGCAAAAGGATCAATGGATCCTATTCCAACATGATTGAGAACCGACAGATGATTAGCCGTGCGGTGACAGTGCACTTGGACCATTTTCACTGAGAGAACGGACGGTAGCCATTGACAACGGTGATCTCCCAACATACAGCTTGCCATGGAAAGGAGTATGAGTGATTGGATGAAAGCAGTAGGAAAGCAGAGGTTCAGAAGGAACAAAAGCATCTCCATACGCTTATCTGAAATTCTCACCAATGAATTGCATAAGTATCTCTATCCTATTTTATATTTTATATCATAATTATCAAAATCCCATAACCATTTGAATTTGCCTGACTAAGATCTACAAGGTGACCATAGCTTGCTTTAAGCCGACAATCTCCGTGGGATCGACCCTTACTCACGTAAGGTTTATTACTTTGACGACCTAGTGCACTTGCTGGTTAGCTGTATCGGAGTTGTGAAAAAGAATTTGAGATTATAAACGTGCGTACCATGTTTTTGGCGCCGTTGCTAGAGATCACAATTTCGTGCACCAGTGACACCTCTCAGAAAAACGGTGTGGGCATCCCTCTTGAGAAGATTGGCGTAAAATTCCTTGACCTAGTGTTCATTTACTTCCACCGGGTCAGATTTTACGAATCCCCAATGATAAAAATTTATTCTGTCAAGGATTGTATCCGCATATTTCTCGGGCAAGTTAAGCTTCCTCTCATAATGAAAGGCGCGCTTTTCTAGCTTCTTATATTGTTCTTGGGCCTCTGAATTGATGAAAGTGTCTGGACGGTCACTGGGAGGCACGGGAGGAGGGCGAGCCAAGGGATTGGCTTTCTCTTTTCCCTTGCGGCCCATCCTGAAAAAGACAAAAAACAGAATACAACTCAGGAAACAGATAAAATCATAGAAAGAAGAAGAATATAATCAAACAATTCAATTAAGAGCCGATTAAATCAACAAATGCCAATCAAGGAAAAACATGTGTAAATAGTAGAATGGTCCAAAGAGAATCCATTTTCCCAAAATCAAGCAACCTAAGTGACAAATCAATGAGTGAACAACAGTTGGAAGCTAGAAAAGGGGTGGAGGGAGAATAGGGGTTGGGTGGGTGTGTGTGCTCAGAGAAGGAGAAGAAGGGGTTGGGGTAAGGTAAGGAAATGAAGCGCGAGCCCCTGATCTTTTCGAATTAACGTTCGAAAAGTGACCTGTGCGGACGCACAAGGTCGTGTGCGGATGCACACAAGGAGAAAGAAGGAGTGTGCGCGCGCACAGGGTCGTGCGAGCGCTACTAGCAGGAGGTGAAACGCAACCTGTGCGGGCGCACAAAGGGTGTGCGGATGCACGGAAGAGGGAAAAGGTATGGGTGCATACGCACAGCTTGTGCGTACGCTGCGACCAGGGGGTGTTGTTCAAGCTGTGCGGGCGCACAGAGGGTGTGCGCTCGCACAAGTGTTTTTTTTTTTTTTTAGGGACGTGTGCAGCCGCACGCATGGTGTGCGGACGCATAGGAGGGAAAAGAAGGAGGTGTGCATGTGCACAAGCCGTGCGCGTGCTGCGAACAGAGGGGGCTTTTGGGGTGTGCGTGCGCACATTGCTGTGCGGATGCACAGGGATCACGCATCGTGTGCGGGCGCATAGGAGAGAAAAGAAGGGGGTGTGCACACGCACAAGGCGTGCGTGTGCCGCGAGCAGATGGGGCTTTTAGGGGTGTGCGTGCGCACACGGCTGTGCGGACGCACAGGGATGGAAAAACAGGGGATCTGTGCGCACGCACAAGGCTGTGCGGACGCACAGGTCTCTGTTCATGCAACAAAAATTTTGGCTCTAAGGCACCAAAATTGACATCCCAAACAGGTTTTCAAGCCCTAAAACATCACAAAACTCCCAAAAACACCTTATTTTACTAAAACTACTCAACAAAAATCAAAATTAAATAACCAACCAAGCAAACTAACCAATTATTCATGGAACAAAAGCTAAAAGAGAGAAGGTTAGAAGGATATTACCATGGTGGGGTATCTCCCACCTAGCACTTTGGTTTATAGTCCTAAGTTGGACTTGGTGAGGAGATCCTTGTTAGGGCAGCTTATGCTTCCACTCCTCCTTGAATCTCCAACCAAGTTTGCCATTGATTTGACCTCCGGGGTCCCAATTAAGTTGCATTAAACTTATAAGAGACTTCAAGCTAGTAATGAGGATCCTTAAGTATTGATTCCTGAAATTAATGTCCGGATCCCATACTTGAGTTCCTCTATCACCATTGATACGCTTGTGCACTCCTTGGAATCCACTAAAGTGACTCTTGCACCAAAATTGATTTCCAAATGTTGGATTGGCTCCGTTAATGAACTTTCCATTCTTTAGCCAATTAACATTCTTCTTTTCTCCATCCACTACTCCAAGAAAGGTTCGAAGTTGGCCATCTGTTTCTAAAACGGCATATTGATGTGGGCCTAGAAAGCTTGTTGGAGAATTCTTCACCCATTCAATTCGCTCTTGCATGAATGCCTTCATCGCTTGGCAACTAATATCTTCCTCAACCTCTTTTGAACCTTCTTTATCATCACTCAAGTCAAAAATTGGAGGTTGTGTGAAGTCCACATCAACATCTCCTTCCAAATCCAATAAAGAAGGTTCATGAAGGTCATAGAAGGAATTACCCAAGTTGGACAAAAAATCTTGAATGATGGAATCCTCTTGATCAATTCTTACCCATTCTTCATTTATCCTCTCTTGCACTTCATGTTGTGACTGACATCTTCTACTTGATTTTGCAATTCTTCTTTCACTCCACACTTTTCACTTGGTTCCACACATTCATCCACTGGAGTTTCTTGCTTGTGGCATGAACGCAATGAAGCTAAATGATCGAAAGCCTTGGCTAAGGTAGACATGACTTGCTCTTGCTTCTTCCGGAACTCTCGTTGTTCTTGAATGAGCATGAAGATTATTTCTTGTGTGGCTTGATCCATGTATGAAGATAAAAATTGAGGTGATGATGGTTGACAATAAAACTCATGAGGGTAAGGGTCTTGGTTTTGTGTGTAGTGAGGGAGGGGTGTATAAGATTGGTGACTATAAAGGTAAGTGTTTGGGTTCTATTGGGGTGCATTGTGGTAATGGTGTGAAAAAGTCATTAAGAAAATATAAACAAAAATTTACTAACAAAAGCAAACAAACAACCAAAAAGAGCTATTTACACTATTAACATATTAACAACAACCAAAAGATATAACACCGTTTGCATCCCCGGCAACGGCGCCAAATTTGATGAGTGAGGATTATTGTATGGTTCGGAATCAATCAAGCCAAGCATCAATTCGTTGGTAGCATAGTCCAAACTAACAATGAATTCTCAAGATCAAATAATAAAGTTAATACAAAATATAAACCGAGAGTGATTAAACCTCGGGTCATTCTCCCTAGGAATGCAAATGAAATGTTACTTTCTTTGGTTGTGAAGAGGAAAAAAGGGGGTTTTGTAATTAAAGAACAAAAGGTTAAAAGAATCAAGCAATAAAATAACTAAGTAATGAGCAAAATTTGAAATTGATGCAAGCAAGGGTAAATAGAATCAAAACTAGTGAAAATGCAAATAAAGAGCCTTGACTTGGGAGTGACGATCCAAGGAATCCTAACATCACCATAACCACAACTATGGTAATTATCATGAGTCAATCTTGCCTAGTCAACCCCAACCATCGAGGAGTAAGTCAAGCAAGCATAATTGACCTTAATCCATAAGTCCTAACTAACTTACCAAACTAGTTGATAAAAGGCTAGCGTCAATAGAAAAAAGAGTCAACTAACTACCCAAGAATTACCACTAAATGTCGGACATTATGACTCTAGTATCCTAGGAACTCAAACCACAAGCCAAGGTGGGAAAATCTACTCAAAACCTAGAGTTGGCATTTTCACAAACACCTTGTGTGCATAAAAATAAAACATGAAAAATTGCAAAGTAGAATGGAAAGCTATAACCAACTATCAACAAAACCAAACATGAGCAAGCAATCAAACATAAGGGAAGCATAAAATGTAAAATTCATCAACCAAAATTTCAAGGAACACAAAATTGCAATATGAACAAAGTAACTTGAACCAAAAGGAAATAAAAGTGAAAGTGCTTGAATTAAAGAGGAAATTAAGAGTACTTACAATTGAAGAAGTAAAATCCAAAATCAAAGCTTGCTATAAAATGCTACAATGAAAATTGATAAACCCTAGGAGAGCTATCTACTCTACACTACTCCTACTCCCAAAAACTATGAAAACTATCTAAAAATTACTCCAATACCTCCCCCCTTTGATAAGTGTTGAAGTCCCTTTTATATAGTACTCCAAAACAGTATTTCAGCCTTCCAAAAATGAGCCAAGGGCCTCCAAATTTGCGCAGCACGTGCTTCATTAATGAATTCACGTGCATGGACCTGTGCGGACGCACAGACGCGTGCGTCCGCACACGCGGCTGAAAATCGACCTGTGCGTACGCACAGGTGCGTGCGTACGCATACATGGAAATTCTTGCCTGTGCGCGCGCACGCAAGGCTGTGCACACGCACACTTCGCTGTGTGTGCTTTTCCTTGTTTTCTTCATGTTTTCTCCCTTGTACATGCTTTCTTCCACTTTTATCCTTCCATTCTTGCCTTCAAGGCCTGAAATCACTCACAAACCATATCACGGCATCGAATGGCATAAAGGTGGGATTAAATTGCTCTATTAAAGCACAAAATTGCATGTTTTCACATTTAAGATCAAATTAGGGATCAAACACAAAAGTATGCTATTTTGATGCTTAAGTGTGAGTTCATATGCTAAAATCCATTCAAAGTGAGTCGAAATAGACCATCAAATGTGGACTCATCAGCTACTACTAGATATTTTTGCCTATTTTTTGGAAGAAAAACGGAAGAAAATTAGTTAATATATATTTTTAAGGCTATTAATTAAAAAAGTTAATCATAGTTCATAATCTTTTCTGAACTAAAAACTGAGCATGAATGACTAAAAAAAGAGAGAAAAAGAGAGAGAAATAACTACGAGGCAACAAATCGAAGGAATACAACCCCTCTAAAGTTAGCAGAAAATTACAAAAAAAATTGTACTTAAAAGAGAATCATAAGTAACAAAAAAGTCATTGTGACTATGTCCAAAGCTTGGCTAAATCACATGGTTTCAGCTTAAAGACCCAAAGGTTCCAGGATTCAACCCAGGAGGAGATGGGATATTTGTAATTTTATATGAGAATTATATATTATTTAATGATAAATGTTTAATTAATTACTATCTTTGTCCAAAAACTTTTAGTCAATTAATTAATTTGGTCCTTCAAAAAGATTACGATAAATGCTAATGTATTTTAGAAAAAAACAGAAAGTACAAAACTCTTTACAAAATAAAATAAAGAGTTAAAATTTGTTTAATTAATAAAAAGTAAAAAAAATTAGCTAATGTATATTAACATGAGTGTTAAAATAGAAATTTAAAAAAAAATTAACATGATGCACTTTATTCAATTTAAGAAAACATTTTTTTTTTGGGTGTCACTTTAAGAAAAGAATTTGGTTGAACTAAACTAGGATGTTAGTTTGAAATCATATGTAAAATTTGAGAAATCAAATTAAACCCTTAATCTTTTATTCAAGGATTTTGTTGGGTTAAAATATTTGATTAAAAAAGTTTTTATAAACAATTAAAATATTAAATAGTTA
>NC_029786.2:21586093-21591880 GCF_000816755.2 Arachis ipaensis | reverse complement strand
ACATAAATATATAATAACTAATTTTAGTTATTAATTTTAATACACACTTAACACAGTTGAAAAATATATATAACATTTTGGATAACAAATCTCTATTTCTGTTTAACAAACACGTCTCCAACTATCCTCCATAAACACAAATGGTGGGACTAGGGAACAATAAATAAATGTAAATTAAATGTCAAAATCAAGCAATAAACCTCCATTGGTATATTTCCATAACTATAGAATCTGAGCTGAGAATGAATGTGATGGCTTCAAACTATAAATCCCACCAACAAATGGAATTGTTTACCTTTCAATGACCTTCTAACATGTTAACCATGGTGAGATTCTAAACATGGTTGCTGCAGTTGGAATTAACAAAAAAATTTTTTTGTCTTATACAAATTTTTGTTATGTCACATTTCTACTGCATGTATTTTGAATTGGAAGGTCATGGAAAAGATTTTAGAAGAAATTCGTTCAACAGGTAAAATATTTTAATTATGTGCATTTTATTGCTGATGTCTTGGCTTAATAAACGAAATCATGGTAGCGCACATGGATGACAAATCCATAAGGATGACAAATCCATTTTATTAATAAGAGTAATTTTGGCCATTTAAATCTCATATTTTTAGGCAAAATTACTCTTAAATCAAATGATTCTAAATGTAGAGAATCTGATCACAAAACATTCACAATGTCATCAATCTTTTTGCACAAGTAATACGGCTCATGTATATAACATAAAGCTAAACAAAACAACAGTATTTTGGACAAAATTAGGGTAATAACGTAAAACGCTAGTTCTTGGAGTAGAATTAATGTTAATAATTTTCTACATTGTATTGGGACTGAATTATTTCTGGGTCATGGGTTATTAATCCTAACAATTACAACTTAATTAAAAGCCTTTTACGCCCACAGTATATGGCAGGCCACTTGTTTCATTTACAAAATGGTTTAACCGTTTTAATAAAGAAAAAAATACGTTTTAGTAAAGAAATTGGTAAAAAATAAATAAATCATTAATGTATTAGGAACAAAATATTTTGTTGTGTAGAAGAAGACTAGAAGAGTGATAACATATAAACCTATAGAGAGGATTTAGAAGTCTGACTGCATTTATTAGATAGGATTCACCAATCAAATCCGACCTACACATTACCCTTTTTGTTACTGTTCTTCTCACTTTCCCAATTTCCATCTATCCTCTCATTGTTTACCTTCGTACCTTTGGAAGAAAGAACTCATGGACGCAGGTAGGAGAAGACCTCTTCATGCACTAGGGCATATTGGGAGGAACAACGATGTCGTCCGAGTTATCAAACTGGCTGGGGATCCGTCACGACCACTGGTACGTTCTTCCATCCTCATTTGGTATTATCTCATCTTTATTTGACTATAGTTGATATCTCTTTTCCTTATCATTTTCCTTATTTTCCAATAGTTCACATGGCCACCTGTAATACTATTTGCTATGCTCTTTGTTAATATACCCATTTATGCAGCACATACCCTTTCCAAATGATCTCCTCCCGAAATCTAGCAAACATGTGTACCTAACAGTCTCTGACGGGGTGCAGAGAACATACAAGATTGGATGTAGCCCGAACGTCTTGGGTGAGATCATGCTCGAAGGGGGGTGGGAAAGGTTTTATCGTGACTACAAGCTTCGTCCCAATAACATTCTGCTGTTAAAGCACAAGGGCCTCGATGATTTTGATGTGCGTATCTTTGAATTACCCGGAGTGGAGAGGTCTTATGTTCCGCCTAGAGGTGAATCCAGCAACAGAGGAACCCCCCAGGTTCCAAACACTTCTCCACTGCATCAGCCTCGAACGGGTTGCATCAATATTCCTAGGAGCGCGGCTGCATCTGAGGTGGCACAGACATTTCGCTCTGATCACCCATTCTTTGTAATGCACATCACAAGAAGGCTATTACGTGTCTACTTCCTGGTAAGTCTAGTGCTAGTAATGTTTGTATCTCCTTCCCTTTTGACTATATACACCTGTTATATTGGCAATGTTAGTCCACATTATCTGTGTTGTTTCTATGTTGGTGGTTATGTTGTAATTGTTAGGTTATGTCGAGTAGGCATTGTGCATGTCTGTGTTTTATGTTGATGATTAACGTGCAATATTTGATCTCTGTAATGCCTTTATTTTGTTGTTGAATTGCATGGTTTAGTAGATAATAACTGGATTGCATGACAATTGATGATAATGATATGACTAATGGCCAATTTATTATAATTGAACTCATGACCGTTGCCGTATTGGTCCACATTATCTAACTACTTCTCGTTGTCATATTTTGCCAGCCAAATGTACCACACTTTGGCCACGACGTTGGTGACAATGTCATGGTCACTCTACATGCAGGGGATGTCTCTGTTCAAGCGGCCTACAGCCGATACGGGGGCAAGCGAAGAGGCAAGGGGGGAATTCGTGAAGCTGTGCAACATCAACGATGATCAATTGGCTGTTTTTGAGATATCGAGGACTAACCCGAAGGTGGTGCTCTTGGTTCAGTTTGTTGATTATGAGTAACTAACCTTAGAATGATACAGATGTTGATGATGTTTTTTGGATTACATGGTGTTGTTTCGCAATCTTTTTTTGTCACATTGGAACAATATTTTATAACTTGCACATGGCAGTTAGTTACTTGTAAATGGCACACTGTATGACATTGTTTGGTGTTTTTGAAGTACTTTATTTATTATCTCATATTGCATACTAGAGTCTCATACAGCAGCATGCATGATCATGATGAATTTCCAAATTCAATATAAGGCATAAATTATGAAAGTCATAATACTGCATGATGATGAATTTCCATGGTCAACACTCCATAACAGAGTCTCCTACACATATATATTTTATTTCAAATATAGAGTATAATGCATGATTTTGATGTTTTTAAAGTACTTTCTTTATTACCTCATATTGCGTCTTGATGATTTTGAGTTTCCAAATTCAATATTGCATACTAGAGTCTCATACAGCAGCATGCATGGTCATGGTAAATTTCCAAATTCAATATAAGGAATAAATTATGAAAGTCATAATGCTGCATGATGATGATGAATTTCCAAAGTTAATGCTCCATAACAGAGTCTCTTACACATACATTTTTTATTTCAAATATAGAGCATAATGCATGATCTTAAACTAAATTTCTCGAACACCTACTGCATAAGGTTTGATAAATACTATGACAACTCTTTATACGACCCACCATATTATCCTTCCACTCAAATGAAATGTAAGCGGATTCAGTTGAAGTATGGATATGATATTTCTCCCTCTGAGTCATAGTCCTCGGCCAATCCAAACTCTGTCGCACCGTTCCACGCCATCTAAAATAATACATTCCATTAGCCATGCACTAACAATCATAAATGAACTAAACATTCAACGAAACTAACGAGTAAAAGAATTTGTTAATATTGTTACCTCCTCGGATGAGTCACTGATCGTTCCAGTCTCGTCCTCACCCTCAGTACCAAAATATGATGCACCTTCTTATGTATTACTTCGGCTATTAGTGTTTAACTGGCAAGATATTCGATTATGGCCTATATGGTGACAAAGACTGCACCTCTTGACACCCTTCACCAATGTGTGGTTTGCGTCCTTTCTTTGCCACTTTGGACGCCGAGCCATTTGTGGATCCCTCACGCACCCCTCTAATGTTGATGCTTTCCGAACTTCATTCCGATCTCCTAGATCACCACAACCTTTTTTTTCTTTCAGCCGTGATATCTCACAACGAACTTTATCCATCATGTCAACAAATTAAGCTTCATCTCCACATGGCAGAACAGACATTTCCCTGCAAAGATCATTCAGCATCCAACGTGATCGTTGAATCCCAACAAAACGGAGCTTTCTCCACAAATGCCCTTACTTTGGAGCGAGCATTCTTCGACCAACGATCGAGAACAAGACTATCTGGTGTATCACTCAATTGCACATGTATGAGCACTGCTATAATATGATCACACGGTATACCAAGAGACTCCATCCGCAAGCACGAACACTTGAAAATATTATTGTCACAATAGCGACCCACTTGCCACTCCTTACGAGTGTTAATTGACCTTGACAAAGTGTATATATCACAAGTTTGGCTCAAAGCATGTGTCTGTACCTTCAGTGTACATGTCCGGAAAAGCATCGGACTGAATAAGAAGAAAATCTCTTTTGTGAGCTTGTTGGAAGCTGACATCTCCAGATCATGCAACGGACTCTATAGCACTACATCCCCAACCACAGATAGCAGATCAGAGTGTGCTTTCCCAGACCTCCTTTGGATATGCAGCGCATAAACTGTTCAAAAAAGTTTCTCAAATTATGCCGAGCGTGGATAAATTTACCAAGCATTGAGTGCAACCCTTCGCATCTAGAGGTTGTACGAAAACCCCCAAAGAAATGGCCACGTATATGTGCAGTTACCCACATATTTCTTCTGGAATAAAGGTCAGAAACCCATTCATTATTCAATAGACCGAGCGCATTAACCATATAATGTCAATGATCTTCAAACTCGGAAACCTCATAATTGAACAACATGCATTTTTTAAATTCAGAAGTAAAGGTGGGGTTGTTTAGGTTAGAAGTAGCATTCCTTAGCAGGTGCCACGCACACAAACAATGATAAGTGCCAGGAAACACCATTTCGATTGCCTTTCTCATCACTCCATGTCCATTTATTATGTCACATCCAAGTGCTTTACCCTTCATTGTGTCCAGGAACTGTTGAAGCAACTAGGTGTAAGTATGCTCATTCTCATTTGCAACTAGCATAGCAGCAAACACATTGGTTTTGTTATGGTGATTGACTCCAAAGAACACAACCAGTGGACACACGTACTTATTCTTCCGATATGTCACATCAAATGGTACGACATCCCCAAACAAACGATAATCCAGCTGACTACAATTATTTGACCAAAACAGGTATACCAGACGACCATCCTTGTCGGCCAAATACGCACATACATTCCTGGATTCTCTTGCGCTGTGGATTCCAAGAACTTAAGGCAAGACATCGCATCCCCACCTATGAGCCTCCGTTGCTTGCCTATCTGGTTATACATATCCCTCTTTAGAAAGGGAACATTTTGGAATCCCTCACCAGTGTGCACAAAAGACGAATAATCCCAACTTTCAGCATCATGTTCATTTGTTTCACAATGACTACATCCATTTTCCTATGCCCCGATAGCATACAGGTTAGTCTATCCTCTAAAAATTTGTGGTTGTAAACTTCCTGAAAGTACAATATTATCCATCTACCACTTTCTGAATGCACGTGAACTCGCATCTCTGCCTCACAACCGCATCTAGTCTCCGCCTTCGGCTCACGGTTCTGTCGCAATCCGTCGTTAACAAATCTTATATCTCTTGAGCCTTGCCGAAAACATACAAATTCTTGTTGTGTAACCTCATTCTTCACATTCCGTTGAATCTTATTCTTCCTCACAGCAAAATCATTCATTTTCGCATACAAACTATAAAATAAAAATGCAACTGATCGATCCGAAAAATGACACATCATAATTTCAGCGGTTATTTCTTTGAAATTAATACATCCAAGCTTTGCAATACTGTTGACGGCTCTCTCTTCCCAGTTGTCATAGAAATTGTCCCCAAAATAATGAAGTAAGTTTTAAAAAAATTAAATGTTCGTAATTATTTTAAAATAGATAATGAAGTAAGTTTTAGATATTACTTTATTTGAGTTGTTAATAATTATAAATAAATATATTAAAATACACACTGAAATAAA
>NC_029786.2:21583857-21586030 GCF_000816755.2 Arachis ipaensis | reverse complement strand
TAATTGTTAATATAATCTTATAAATAATGATTTTGTACAAGAAGATTATTAATAAAATTTTATAATCTCCATGTTTGTACCATTTTGATTCATTTTTTTCTAATTTTATTCTATTTTGTAAAAAAAATGAGACTTGTTTTTTTATTTAATTAATTAAAAAGGATAATAAAATGGGTTATATGATCTTTTAATAATGTAGTATTTTTTATTTTTTACTCAATTGATAAAATATGATTGTTGTTATACTCATATAAAATGCTGTGATATAGTATTAAAAAATATTTAGATGATATTAGTATAAATTATAACTCTTACATTAATATATTAATTGAATAACAATTTATTAGTGAATGTATAACAAAATTATTATTTAGTATGTGGTTAATTTCAGAGATTATTTTATTAAGGATAATTAAGGCAAGTTTTGATTTATTGAACTTGAGATAAGTTATGATTATTATTCAATTTTATAATTTTTGGAATATTTTCTATATTCAAATTATAAAGTTGGTAGTTGTGAAATAATAAGGATTTTATATGATTTGGATTAGATAAGTAATATTTTAAATATTAATACTGCTACTTTGGAAAAATAAAGGGGTTTAATTATATTATTTCTAATTATTTTGATTTGGGCATTTTATGGAAAATAATTTGTGAAATTGATGAGTAAATAGTATTTTCTATATATAATTAGTGTTGGATTTAATTATGAGTTTCAATTATTATATTATTCCCAATTTTATTTGAAATTACCAAATTATCCCTAACCCTAATTTTCAAAATGAGGAAACCCTAACCCAGTGACCCGTACCCGACCCGGTTCCCTTCACCCACACACACACACACACACAGCCGCAGCAGCTAACCATTACCCCTTTCATCCCCTTTTCCCTAACTCAGCAGCAGCGTTTCTTTCCCGTGAAAGAAAGAAAGGAGAAACGGAAGGTGAGAGGAGAGAAGCAGGGAGGAGAGGAGAGGGGGAGGACGGCGCCGGCGGGTGTCACTGCCGCCACGCCGTCACGTTGCGCAGGGACGAGAGGAGTGAGATCCGAGACTGAGGCAATGATCTGCGCCGGTGGCACTGGGGTTTGCCGTCGCTGCTTGATGCCGCTGAGGGGAGGAGGGTCACAACCACCACAAGGAGCCGTCGATGTCACCCTCGCGAGTCACCATCCCCGAAATGCAGTACCATGGAGCCAGTCTCTTCGCGCCGCCGCGGCTGTCTGCGCTATCGTCGTCGCTGCTGGTCCACCGGGAGTCGCCGTCGAGGCTGAAACACGGAGAGAGAGGGTACGCGAGTGAGAAGGGGCTGAGAGTCTGAAACCGCCGTGCCTGGTCTCGTCTGTGAAGCCATTGCCTCCGTCACTGTCGCTGGTGAGGAGAGAGCAGTGCGGAAAGAACAGAACGTGGTGGAGGGGAAGCCGGTCCGCCATTGAGCTGCCGCGTCAGAAAAGGGGTTCATGCCGCCGGAATTCCTCTGCCGCCGCTAGAATTTCTGGTCACTGCCGTTCTGGTGAGCTTGCCCTGTTTCTGGTTCCTCCTAGTGCTGCCAATTCAATTTTACTTGAAGCTGTCACTGAAACTGTTGTGTTTAATGAAGTGGCTGTCATAAGTTACGTTGTCGCTGTCGGAGAAGCTACGTCCCTGCGTTTCCGACCGCCGGTTGTGGCGCGGGTGTAGCTGGAAATACCATCGGAGCTGTCGCCACTCGGTGTAGTTGTTCTTCCCTTGTTGCGGTAAGCATGTTCATTTCGGAAAGCCCTTTTAGTCAGTATCCTGTTATGCCTGGTTAAAGACTCTGAGGTTTGGTAACATAGGTCCGAGTTCTGATTGCTGCCATTCTGGTCATCGGGTGTAGCGCGATTGTTGCCAGAACCACCGCCGGGACTACCCTTGCTTGATTTGGTCGTTCTTTCTTAGTTTCGGTAAGCGTTTTCGATTTGAAAGTCCTATAGTTACTGTTCTATTATACGTTGAGGAGTTGTAGCATTTGTTGTTATGAGAGTTAATCTCGGTTATTATATATTGTGATTAGAGTCGTTGTGGTTGCTGAGAAAATGGTTTGGAGCTGAGGTTTTGGTAGCCAGGATTTTGATTGTTGATTTTGGGTCGAGGCGGAAAGGACTCGGTGACGCGTTTGAGTTATGGAATTTGCGTTTTGAGGTAGGGG
>NC_029786.2:21581939-21583219 GCF_000816755.2 Arachis ipaensis | reverse complement strand
ATTTCAATATAAAAAGGAGCTTTTAGTGATTTTAAAGGAATTTAGACTTTTGATTGAGTAATCAAGTTTGAGGCATTTTGGAAGAGTTAGAAAAATGGGTTCCAAAAAGAAACCTGAAAGTGGTTTGATTCAAATGAACCGGTTCCGTTTCAAATGAGTTGATTTTTGGACCGGGTTGGAACTTGTGATTTTGTATGGTTCAGTTTCATAATAAATTTAGTTTTATTTACTTGAACCGGGAATCTATGATTTTAAAAGTTTCAATGAATTTTAAGGAATTTATATAAGTTGACCTTCCCTAAAGACTTGGGACTCTGGCAAGAAACTTTTGTTATAAAATTCCATTGTTGGATGGGTGATTTTGAATGTTCCCAAAAAGAATCTTTAACTTTCCATGGTTTTGGAAGTTTTGGAAAGAGAATGCCGAAAGTGGCTTTGCTTTAAAAAGGAAACTCACTTTGAGTAAATTTGGCTTATGAGCCTGAGATGATTTGAAAATGAGATCTTCAAAGTCAAGGCTAAAAAGAGTTGAAACTCTATTTCAAGTGAAATGATTTGGGAAAAAGTGATTTATGGCTTAAATGCCGATTTTATGAATTTATGATGTTGAATGTGGAAGTGCTGTTTTGTTGTGAGCCAGAATGGCTATGTATGATTATAAATATTGGTTGGTTCTGGATTGAACCGTGCTTTGCTTTAAAAAGGAAACTCACTTTGAGTAAATTTGGCTTATGAGCCTGAGATGATTTGAAAATGAGATCTTCAAAGTCAAGGCTAAAAAGAGTTGAAACTCTATTTCAAGTGAAATGATTTGGGAAAAAGTGATTTATGGCCTAAATGCCGATTTTATGAATTTATGATGTTGAATGTGGAAGTGCTGTTTTGTTGTGAGCCAGAATGGCTATGTATGATTATAAATATTGGTTGGTTCTGGATTGAACCGTGAGCCAGAATGGCTGTGTATGATATGAATATTTGCTGGTTCTGGATTGAACCGTGAGCCGGAATGGCTTTGTGTGATTTGATCCATGGGTTGGTTCTGGACTGAACCGTAAGCCGGATGGCTGAGATGGGTGTTGATCCATGGATGAGAATGAATGCATGTATATGCTGAATTATTGATAATTGTGATTTTTGCACTTCCACTATCGGAGATGAGGGTTTCCCTAGGAGGAAGCAGTGGCTAGCCACCACGTGCTCCAGGTTGAGACTTGATACTCTATTGACCTTATGTCGTAAGTGTGGCCGGGCACTGTGAAAGTCCCGGATGAGCTCGCCCC
>NC_029786.2:21576208-21578473 GCF_000816755.2 Arachis ipaensis | reverse complement strand
TCTTATTATGATCAAGTCTCAAATCATATAATTATTTATAGCCTTAATTTCAGAGATTATTTTATTAAAGATAATTAAGGCAAGTTTTGATTTATTGAATTTGAGATGAGTTATGATTATTATCCAATTTTACAATTATTGAATTATTTCCTATATTTGAATTATAAAGTTATTAGTTATGAAATAATAAGAATTTTAAATGATTTTGGATTGAATGATTGATATTTTAAATATTAGTACTGCTATTTTGGAAAATGAAGAAAATTAAATATATTACTTCTAATTATTTGGTTGGGACATTTTATGGAAAATAATTTGTAAAAATTGAGGAGAAAATAGTATTTCTATACATTAATTTTGTTGGATTAGAATTTATTTCTAATTACTATATTATCCCTATTTTTAAGTAAAATTACTAAAATGTCCCTAACCCTAATTTTCAAAATGAGGAAACCCTAACCCAGTGACCCGTACCCGACCCGGTTCCCTTCACCCACACACACACACACAGCCGCAGCAGCTGACCATTACCCCTTTCATCCCCTTTTCCCTAACTCAGCAGCAGCGTTTCTTTCCCGTGAAAGAAAGAAAGGAGAAACGGAAGGTGAGAGGAGAGAAGCAGGGAGGAGAGGAGAGGGGGAGGACGGCGCCGGCGGGTGTCACTGCCGCCACGCCGTCACGTTGCGCAGGGACGAGAGGAGTGAGATCCGAGACTGAGGCAAGGATCTGCGCCGGTGGCACTGGCGTTTGCCGTCGCTGCTTGATGCCGCCGAGGGGAGGAGGGTCACAACCACCACAAGGAGCCGTCGATGTCACCCTCGCGAGTCACCATCCCCGAAATGCAGTACCATGGAGCCAGTCTCTTCGCGCCGCCGCGGCTGTCTGCGCTATCGTCGTCGCTGCTGGTCCACCGGGAGTCGCCGTCGAGGCTGAAACACGGAGAGAGAGGGTACGCGAGTGAGAAGGGGCTGAGAGTCTGAAACCGCCGTGCCTGGTCTCGTCTGTGAAGCCATTGCCTCCGTCACTGTCGCTGGTGAGGAGAGAGCAGTGCGGAAAGAACAGAACGTGGTGGAGGGGAAGCCGGTCCGCCATTGAGCTGCCGCGTCAGAAAAGGGGTTCATGCCGCCGGAGTTCCTCTGCCGCCGCTAGAATTTCTGGTCACTGCCGTTCTGGTGAGCTTGCCCTGTTTCTGGTTCCTCCTAGTGCTGCCAATTCAATTTTACTTGAAGCTGTCACTGAAACTGTTGTGTTTAATGAAGTGGCTGTCATAAGTTACGTTGTCGCTGTCGGAGAAGCTACGTCCCTGCGTTTCCGACCGCCGGTTGTGGCGCGGGTGTAGCTGGAAATACCATCGGAGCTGTCGCCACTCGGTGTAGTTGTTCTTCCCTTGTTGCGGTAAGCATGTTCATTTCGGAAAGCCCTTTTAGTCAGTATCCTGTCATGCCTGGTTAAAGACTCTGAGGTTTGGTAACATAGGTCCGAGTTCTGATTGCTGCCATTCTGGTCATCGGGTGTAGCGCGATTGTTGCCAGAACCACCGCCGGGACTACCCTTGCTTGATTTGGCCATTCTTTCTTAGTTTCGATAAGCGTTTTCGATTTGAAAGTCCTCTACTTTGTGAAATTGATGAGCAAATAATATTTTCTATATATAATTAGTGTTGGATTTAATTATGAGTTTCAATTATTATATTATTACCAAATTATCCCTAACCCTAATTTTCAAAATGAGGTAACCCTAATCCAGTGACCCGTACCCGACCCGGTTCCCTTCACCCACACACACACACACAGCCGTAGCAGCTGACCATTACCCCTTTCATCCCCTTTTCCCTAACTCAGCAGCAGCGTTTCTTTCCCGTGAAAGAAAGAAAGGAGAAACGGAAGGTGAGAGGAGAGAAGCAGGGAGGAGAGGAGAGGGGGAGGATGGCGCCGGCGGGTGTCACTGCCGCCACGCCGTCACGTTGCGCAGGGACGAGAGGAGTGAGATTCGAGACTGAGGCAAGGATCTGCGCCGGTGGCACTGGCGTTTGCCGTCGCTGCTTGATGCCGCCGAGGGGAGGAGGGTCACAACCACCACAAGGAGTCGTCGATGTCACCCTCGCGAGTCACCATCCCCGAAATGCAGTACCATGGAGCCAGTCTCTTCGCGCCGCCGCGGCTGTCTGCGCTATCGTCGTCGCTACTGGTCCACCGGGAGTCGCCGTCGAGGCTGAAACACGGAGAGAGAGGGTACGCGAGTGAGAAGGGGCTGAGAGTCTGAAAC
>NC_029786.2:21565208-21566208 GCF_000816755.2 Arachis ipaensis | reverse complement strand
GTTTGAGCTACAACCCCCTTGCTACTGCCCGCTCAACCCAGAGCCAGTGAAATAATCACTACTGCGGCTACTACCCAGGTGTCGCAATCTCTGATCTGGAGCAAGTGGGACGAACCACAACCCTTGCTACTACCCAGGTATCTCAAGCATTGGCCCGGAGCAAGTGGGACGAACCACAACCCTTGCTACTACCCAAGTATCACAAATAAACATTTATTCATAATCACCCTTCATTATTATCAATCCTCAGACAATGACCCGGAGCAAGCGGGACGAACCACGACCCTTGCTACTACCCAGGTATCACAAATACACATTTATTCAAAACCCCACGATTAAACTCGTTTATCATAATCCTCCTTTCCCGTCTCACACCCGGAGCAAGTGGACAACGCCACTGCCTACTACCCGGGGTCGCACATCACATTTCAATATTTTTTCATTATTATCCATTTAACATATTCATTCATTAATCATATATGCATTTATACTCAACCATAAACAATAATGGCTTTGCCGTAACCCGACAATAACTCAGCCATCCGGATCATGGTCCAATCAAGAACGGGCCATTTATCAATAAATATAGCCCTCCGGCTCATGGCATACACGGTACTTCCACCGTCATCCTCCATATCTCATATAATCATCTTTGATCATCATTGATCATAACTTTTCTCCTTGCCTCACTCGCAAGTTACCACATCCCCTAGCTCATTGCTAGGCATATCAGAATGATTTAATACATAAGAGGTGAGATCGGAGGCTTAGAAGTATGAGATTTGGCTTTTAAAACTCAAAAACCATCTTTGGCATGAAAACAGGGCCACGCATACGCGCACTCCACGCGCACGCGTGGATGACCACAAAACTCATCGACGCGCAAGCGTCATACGCGCGGACGCGCGGGTTGAAAAATAACCAAACGACGCGCAAGCGTCAGCCACGCGTACGCGTGGATGCTCTTGCGCCCCAAGCACAAAACTGGCACAACTCTCGG
>NC_029786.2:21561640-21564320 GCF_000816755.2 Arachis ipaensis | reverse complement strand
CGGTCTCCGGCCCAATTTTCACAATTTAAATGCACGAACCACAAATCAATACTCATTACCCCAGTACATCAAATTCTCAATACAGCAAACATACAAGGCTACATAATTCTCAACCCAATCATTAATTCACATTACATACCAGCTATGCATATTAGCACCAACCATTTACATAATCCAAACTTAATCCTAGGGGCATCTAGCCTAGGAATTCTCATCACAACACACGGTACTTAAATGAAACTTAAACCGTACCTCTTGTAGCCAAACCAATTGAGCCTCTTCTTTGGAGTTCTTCACCAACCTTAGCTCCAAGCCTTACCAAAGCTCCTCAAGCAATACCAATCTCCCAATTGTGCATCAACATCACCAAATACACTAACATAACCAATATCACATACATACATCAACCTAGGGCTCATAAAAATGACAAATCACAAGGGTTTGAGCACTTCTTACCTCAGCCCATATGAAGTAGGGATAGAACCCACTTAGAATCCATGTTGGAGTATCCCTAAACACCCAAAATCACAAGATTTCAACACTAACTACTCAAAAATGTGTAACAGTGGGGAATTTCGAAAAACTGGGCAGAGATGAATGAAATACTCACCACCAAACTTAGATAGAATTGTAGAGGATGAGAAGAGCAATGCGTGGCCGCAAACGGCTCGTCAATCGGAGCTCCGTAGCTCAAGTTATGGTGGTTTGAAGATCAAAGAGAGTTAGGTTTTCTCTCTTCTCTTCTCTCTTCTCAAATCAGCGCCCCAACCCTTCTTTTTAGGGTAAAATGAGCTGAAATGCTCACAACTAATGTTTATATATGTTGGGTCTTGGGACCACTTAGGCCCGGTTCACTTATTTTTGCCCATTGGCCCAATTTTGGGCCAAAACCTTTAAGATTAGCGCTCTAAATCGCACTTTAAATATTTCTACCTTCCCTAATTATAATTCCTCATTTCTTAATCTTATTTACCCATAATCAATTTCCTCAATTGTAGTACCAGACAGATCTCAGCCGGTACTGCCGGTCAAAATTCCACTGTGCACTTTTACGCAGAAAACTATATTTTCCGACTCGGAAAAATTCACTAAATCCAAAACCCTAACCCTGAAACCCTAACCCAATGACCCGGTCCCCTTCAACCACACTCAGCAGCAATAGCTGCTGCCCCTCTACCCTAGACACCCATACGTAGAAGCAAAGGGAAAAGAAAGAAAGGAACAAACGAATTTGAGGGAGAAGGAAAGGAGATCTGAACGACAAAAGGAGAGGTCGCGAAACAGGGAGACATGGACCCGCGCCCTGCCATCGACCCACGCGTCGCCGCCGCGCCACCGTCCATGTGCCGCCGTCGTTTGGTCCATCCATGAGCTACTGTCAGAACCGTGCGAGGAGGAGCGTCGCCGCCATTAACGTCACGAAGGAAGAAGCCCAGAGGGGAGAGAGACACCGCGTGACTTGAGGGAGGAGGACGCGGCCAGTGACGCGAGGAGCGCGACCCACTGCGTCGGAACCCTTTTCGCGTTGCCAGCGTCGCCGTGGCCTCCAGTCGCGCCGTCGCCAGTCTGGGTTGCTCTGCCGCCGTGAATCTCCTCGCTGTTGGGGTCTCACCGTCGCCGTCCCTGTTGTGGCTGGTGTCGTCACTGAAGACCCACCATTGCTGGAGAAAGGAAGAGAGTCAGAGGAGGAGAGCCACGCCGGAGAAGAACTACCGCGGAGCTGTCCCTGCCGCTGCGCCCAGCAGCTGTCGGGAGCCTTGTCGCCGTTCATGGGGTGTGCCGGTAAGCTCATGCCATCGGAAAACCTCGCTGCCATCACCGAAAAAGCCACTGCCGGTAAGGGTCTTGTCATTAGCCTCCGTCCTTTTGAATTCCGAGAATATTATGGTCACTGCATGTTGGTTTCAGTTGTCGTGATCGGAATTCGTTGCCGCTGCCGCTTGAGGTGGCTGTTGGGGCTACCGCCCAACCGGTTCAGAGGCCGTTGCTGTTCGGTTCAGCCGTTCTTTCTTAGTTTCAGTAAGTATTCCGGTTTCGAGAGCTCTGCGTTAGTGTTCTGTTCTGTGTAATAAAGTAACCGTAATGTTAATGGTTTTAGGAGCTAGAATCCGGTTTGCTTGTGCCGTTTGGGGCTGTTTCTGCTTTTGAGAGAGCGGGCAGAGCCGAGATTTTGATTGCCGGTGATTTCGGGTCGAGATAAAAGGAGTTGGTTAACGAGTTGGGTTGTGGTTCCAATGTTGTGAGGTAGGGGCGCTTTCCTAAAACTACAGTTTATTATTGGAATTATTACATATGGATACTGATGTGAGATATGATGTAATTAGTGATTGTATCTGCCTTATGTATTATTTGATTGACTCGAATGATTATGGATGTTGGCTTGGCTGAATTGTTGTGTGGCTTGTGAAATGTAATGTTTGAAGTTGATTCTTTAAATATTTGAAATAAGTCTAATCCGTTGAGGATTGGTTTGAATTGAGTCAATTATTTTGATGATGTGAAAGATAGAATGCTCTTGAAATCCAGCCTGGGTTGCTTTAATTGCTCTGGTTTGATAAATGATTTATTACTGAACCGATTCTTTAAAGCTTTGGAAATGAGTTAAATCAGTCGATATTGATTTGATTTTGAAACGGTTTCCTTGAGTTATGCCAATGAGGCGACTGTTGGATTTAGCTTG
>NC_029786.2:21558048-21560875 GCF_000816755.2 Arachis ipaensis | reverse complement strand
AAAAGGCTTTTTAATGTGAAAATAGGACAAAAAGAATAAATTTATTTAATAATTTTTCAGGATATATATATATATAAAATTATTGTAAGGCATGATAAATTATTAAATTCTAAAAATAATTATTAAGGATAAATGATTATTATAATTAAAAATAATGTCAATTTAAATTATATACAAATAAACCATTTCAAACATAACAACTTAAAAGGGTTACTTTTGAAAGAATATAGTTTATGATATTTAACTTTTTACTATTTATAAAAAAAAGCATAATTACTTGACGAAATTTATTTTTTAAATTCACTATTAATGTAATTTTATTCTTTTTTTTTTTGACAAAATTTTACTCATGATGATAATTTTTCTAATGGTGTAAATGCAGAAAATAATATTTTTACTTTTTCATATAATCAATATATTATTAATACTGAATAGTAATTAACCCCTCATATTTTTAATCAAAGCAGATATTAATGGATGATTGTTTCTTTAAAAATAAAATGCATTATAATTTTAGGTTATTTTATAATTAACAATACTACTTGATTATTTATTTAAAAATAAATTTCATTATGATTTTAGGTTATTTTATAATAATAATTAATGTTCATAATATTGAATTGTTGAATAGTCCAAGTATAACTGGAGTTAATTTAGTTTATTTGTTTATTAATATAATTGATTGAAAGCATAAATGATAAATAAGACAAGCAAATAATTAGAAAAATAGAATGTTAGTAATTACTTAAAATAGATAACAAAATAAGTTATAGGGTATTACTTATTACTAATTATTAATAATTAAAAGAATAAAAGGTCAGTAATTATTTTTAAAATAAATAATTAAATTTTTTTGTAATATTTTTATAAAAGTTGATTAATAGGTTCTTCTTTAAAATATATTTTTAGAAATTTTTTTAATAAGATTGTATTTTGATTTTTCTCTTTCATCATTTGTATTAATTAAGTATATTAATCTTCTATTGCAATACATTTTTTATCTACTTCACACATTATCTTTTCTACCTTCTTTTACTTTTTTAATTGCTATTTTTACTTTATTTTTATTTATTTATTTATTTTACTTTTACTTCTCATATATAGATTTATTATAATTCATCACAGGTTCTTTTTTAATTTAAGTAATTTTTAGGTTATATTTTACCATTGATACTTTTATTTTGTTTAGTGTATTTTTTTAGTCTGTTTCAATTTATTATAATAAATTAATTATATCAACTAATTGATTTAGTTAATTATTTAAATATCATATAATTTATTATAATTTCTATCAATCAATTAATTGTAATTCAAATTGAATGATTATTTTGTTATAAAATTATTATTTTCTAATCTATTCATGGGCAATACATATATTAATTATAATCGCAAATTAAGCTATTTTACATTAAATGAGTTATATAATGGTCATCTCATTTATTATATAAATGCTAAATTAAATAAGTTATTATTATTTTTTATTTAGAATTAAATGAGAATAAAACCAGAGATACTATTTTATTTGGCTTTAGGATTCAATGGGTGTCACACTCAAATATAAATAGTGACTTCTGAATTTTGGTCTCGAACACATCAAAGCCACATTCGTAACTCTTTTTCCATAAAAGGAATTGCGATTCAACTCTATCAGGGATACAAAAGGTTTTCAAAGAACAAGAAAATGGTCTGAATTTGCACGAATTCTAAATATTCGAACTTACGATGTTGTTTTAGTTGGTTGTTGTTACGAGAATGACTCTAATCTATAAGTGTCTAAGGAGTAGAATATATTAAATATTATTTAAATAATTTATTTCTAATATTAGTATTTGATTAAATTAGTTTTAGAGAAATTTAAATTGTTGACTCAATTTATATATTACGATTATTCTTTTTGAATATATTATTTTTACATTTTTTAATAAATAAGGTAAGTTGATTATTTTTCATGATTCTTTCAAGTGATGCTAGGTCTATTTTATAAATATTTTTTGTTCATATTTTAAGTTTATTTGATAAGTAAACCCTTGCACGAATCAAAGACAGTGCAATTTTATAGATTTCTAAGTGCTAATAGCCTTTATATTTAATTTGTTTTATAGTGTGATAATAGCTAATATATTTGTTGGTAGATTTGACTATTACTATATTATTTATGATCACATTCAGTATATATGTCTGATTCATTAAAAAAAGTAGATTATTAAAACCGATGAATAACTATTTTAGAGTTAATCCAATTAACACTAGATAAAAAAAATCAAACAATGCATAACATATTATTTTTTTTATTAATCAAAATATTATAATTCAAATTAATTTTAAAAAATAATTTAAAATTATAATTTCAATCATATCACGTGCATGGCACGAGTAATTACACTTGTATATTTAATAATTCAAATTGAAGTCTCAACATGGATTCCGCATCTATATTATTTGATTTGTTGATACTATAAAAAATATTCAGATAACTATAAACCAAGTTGGGTTGGTCTAGTGGTTAGCTCACTAGTCCGCTTAAGCAAGTGTCGGGGGTTCGAATCCCGCCTTGTGCATGCAGTAACCCATTGGCCAGCGGCAAACCCTTAAATGGAGCTCAGTACCGCGACGGATTAGTCCTTGACCTGTCGGGTTGAGGGATACCGTGGGAAACCAAAAAAAAAAAAAAAAAAGAAAAATTATGAGAAGAGAAAAGGGAAGACAAAAGTTTCCACCTCCAAGTCATGGGAGATGGAGAGATTCATGTAAAGGATCTATAGCTCAGTGGTAGAACATTTGACTGTAAATCAAGAGATCCCTGAGATACCTCAGGGGATGCACTTTC
>NC_029786.2:21540914-21543590 GCF_000816755.2 Arachis ipaensis | reverse complement strand
AAAAAAAAAGATAAATTATAACTATTATATTTAATGCCATATATTACAAAACTCTATCATTGTTGATCATTTTAAGTTGATTGAATTTTAATACTATGTATTATATGTAGAATTAATCATGTGAGATAATGAGATTAAGAAATTGTACTTATTTGATTTAGATAAAATTTTACAATCTTGTGACAAAACTCTAAAAGATTATCTATTTATTTGTTTATGTCTTTAGCAACTAAAGTACATAGTTCTTTGTTAGCTAAAAGAATAGCTATAGAAGAATTAAACTTTGAAAGCGATGAGTTAAAACCTATGAAATATACATTTTGTTGAGTTTCTGTGTCCGCGTGTTGGACACATTTTGGACATAACACTTATCGACACTCGTCTGATACGCGTGTCTGCTGTGTCCAACCGTGTCTTAATAAAAAGTAAAAAAATTTTCTCCGAACACGCTTGGACACACCTAAATACCATCACGTATCAGCGTGTCCAGTCTTATTCTTACCATATATTCTTTAAATAAATTTAGATATAGTATATATTATTATTTATTAAAATAAAAAATATTTTAAATACTTGATATAATTAAAATAAGATATTAAAAATAATAAAAAAATTTATATTTTAATATCAATAAAATATCAAAATATCATTATAATTTATCTAAAAAATACTTTATATTTTATATGTATGTGTGTCCCCATGTCTTATAAGATTTTAAAATTCGCGTGCCGACATGTCTTGTGTCATGTCGTGTTCCATATCCGTGTTAATGTCTGTGCATCATAGGTTAAAACAAATAACCTCAACCACATTGGTTTTTTAACACATCGTCTAAAAATAAAAAATATACCTTTGATTAAATTATTATGGTTGTGTATCGTGGAGAAAGAATTTTGGTTTTGTTTATGGTAATGAGGTATGACAACATTTATTTGAAGCTCAATTTCAGTTGAAATTCATTTAAAAAGTGAAATGCACTAAATTTTAATTTAGGTGGCATTGTATCTTTATTCATTTATAATAGAAAAATAGGATATATTTAAGGTTTAAAATACTATCAAAATTAAAAATTACATATTCCACATCTAACCCAATTACCCATAAAGCAATGTTGTTAGAGAACCAAACTCATAATTTGAAAAAAAAAACTCCTTAATTACAAAGCACTTGATAAATGCTTGATGGATATCTTATTTTTTTGACACATAATAAAGATTTACCTTTTGAAAAAAAATGGTTGTATTTGACCGTAAATTGACTTCCATTCTTGAATAATCAATATCACTTCTCTTTCTATTGTAACAAAAGATTTTTTTGTAAAAATAACTTCTATCAATAATTATTATTTTACATATATACGATTCAAGACTTCAGACACAAATCCTTTCTACTATTCTACATATGTTAAAATAAGATATTGTGCATTCATCTTTTTTAGTAATTTTAATAATTGTTTGCATTAACAAAAAATATAAAATCATTTCTAAGTATAAATACAATCACTTTAACTCAAAAATAGGCAAAATATATTGGTAAACTTTAATAGGTAATAACATTTATTATATTATTTTGATTCCAAAAATGAATATGATACTATAATATAAACCAATTATAGGTAGATTACAAAAAATAGTTATTCATAATATTTTTTTTGCTATAATAATAAAAAAATAATTCAAAGACAATTTTTATCTATTTAAATTATACTTGCTCAAATTAATTTTAACATAAGAATAAAAGAATTTAAAAATTTTACTCAAGAATCATGAGAAATATCTATAAATTTAATCGCTAATATTATTTATGTAACAGCCCAGACCACCCGCTAGCATGATATTGTCTGCTTTGGCTCACAAGGCCTCACGGTTTTGCTTTTGACGATAGGGATGCTAGCCGAAGCCCCCCACACTCACTCGTCAAAACGCGTCATACTAGGGAGAGGTATCCACACCCTTATAAGGCATGCTTCGTTCCCCTAGCATCGGTTGGGGAGGGTTTAGAAAGCATGCCTTATAAGGGTGTGGATACCTCTTCCTAGCATGACGCGTTTTGACGAGTGAGTGTGGGGGGCTTCGGCTAGCATCCCTATCGTCAAAGGCAAAACCGTGAGGCCTTGTGTGCCAAAGCGGACAATATCGTGCTAACGGGTGGTCTGGGCTGTTACAGATGGTATCAGAGCCAGAACCCGGATCGATGTGCCAGCGAGGGCGCTGGACTCCCTTAGGGGGGTGGATTGTAAGGCCCACATCGGTTGGAGAGGGGAACGAAGCATGCCTTATAAGGGTGTGGATACCTCTCCCTAGCATGACGCGTTTTGACGAGTGAGTGTGGGGGGCTTCGACTATCATCCCTATCGTCAAAGGCAAAACCGTGAGGCCTTGTGTGCCAAAGCGGACAATATCGTGCTAACGGGTGGTCTGGGCTGTTACAGATGGTATCAGAGCCAGAACCCGGATCGATGTGCCAGCGAGGGCGCTGGGCTCCCTTAGGTGAGGCAAGATATCTTAAAGGAGGCACACAAAAGTGGATTCTCCATTCACCCGGGAAGTACTAAGATGTACCATGATTTAAAGGCGATGTTTTGGTGGCCGGGTATGAAGAATGATGTGGCGGAATATGTTTCAAAGTGCTTAACTTGTCAAAAGGTAAAGATTGAACATCAAAGACCTTCCGGGA
>NC_029786.2:21538827-21540333 GCF_000816755.2 Arachis ipaensis | reverse complement strand
TGAATAAACAACTCTTTTTTTTTAATTTTTTTTTGGTAATTTTCTTCTTTAATCTTTATTCTCTTAAAAGTATAAATAAAAAAATAAAAAATAAAAAAGCTGCAATAAATGTACACAAAAAGGAAAGCTGCAAATAAAAGTAGGAAGAAGGATTGTTTTTTATTAACTTGTACAGTTGTACTAGTAACAGTAGTATTCCAATGAATAGCCAAAAGTTGTGTAGTAGTATTCCAATGAATAGCCAAAAGTTGTGTGGTGAGGAATACTAGTAACAGTAGTATTTCATTTCCCATCTTTCCACCACTTTTTTTCTCTCTTTTATCCTTTTCTATATTATTGAGTAACACTAAGATAGCGCGTGCAGATGCATGTGATTCGAATATCAATCGACTGAACGCAACATGGCACGTCACCAGGGCAGCCGACTTCGCGGTTAATTCTGTTATCTTCACATTTATATTATCGTATATATGTATAGCCATGGTTAGGATACTTGTCAAGAATTAGAATACAATTTATGGTTTAAGTGACTAAATGTATCGTTAGCAACAGGTCACTGATATGGTATGATTTTAGGAATGTAGTTTTGACTTTTATGTGATTAAGTTTTTAAGTACATAATTATTAATTTAAATATTAAATGTTGGGGTAGATATTTTCCAACCTTTGAAGTTAATTTAGTTATTAACTATCCAAGTAAAAGTTATTTTTAAGTGAACAATTATATAATTTTGTATTTACCTAAATTAAATTATTAAGTAAAAGTTTGATAATTAGATTATTAATTATTTTAGTGAATGTTTTTATTTTAAGTAACGTATTGAGAAAATATTTATTAATTAACTAAGTAAATATTAGCGCAAAAAGTTTTATTGACATAAATTCAGTTAGTACATACGTGTATTAAATAAATTCAATTAATACATATTTGTAAATTTCTATTAAATAAATGTATATAATAGTTAACTCAATTTGTTATGTCATTGCACGTATATAATATTTTTCTAATTGTGATAATTTATTTGTTGTTAGAGGCCTCGCCTACTTATTCCTCGACGAGTGAGTCACACGCTTCCACCATCGGATGCTATCGTCCCGTATTTGAGAGAAACCGGCTTCGGTGACACGGTGCCTCTCAGGGACTTTGTCTTTGACAACTCTCTTATCACAACATTTGTGGAGTGCTAGCGTCCGGAAACACACATGTTCTACCTGTCATGGGGTGAATGCACCATCAACCTGCATTACGTTGCGTACCACCTCAGGCTATGCATGCACGGGGAGCCAGTGTGGGTGCTTTCGTGATTTCTACAGATGGTACGACACCGAGACGTGGGAGTTGGTGGAGTGACTACTTGGTGCCAGGCCTCCAGTGGTTCCGCAGTAGGAGGCAAAAAGGATCGATGCCGACTTTCGTGGTCTATCTTGGAGTTCAGCGGTGCTTGCATGGATCTATCATTCACTGTGCTTTGCAGCACACCGATGCACGACAGACACGACAGACAT
>NC_029786.2:21531008-21537301 GCF_000816755.2 Arachis ipaensis | reverse complement strand
CGCAGAGGAAAGAGTCGTTCTCGTTGAAGCTGACATGGCTTCGGGATCGAGTCTGACATATGCCCGACACCATTGATCCAGAGACACTCCAACAGTATGTGAGGTGTTACATTATGTTACTGATTGAGTTTTACCTGATGACGGACAAGTTGAACAACCTGGTCCATCTCCGAGGGCTACCACTACTTGCCGACTTTCTGACGTGTCGTGGTCTATCTTGGAGTTCAGCGGTGCTTGCATGGATCTATCATTCACTGTGCTTTGCAGCACACCGATGCACGACAGACATAGCTGGCTGCACTCCGCTGTTAATATCTTAGATATACCAGAAATTTTTACAGTGGTGTTCACCTAACCGACACATTTTCATGTATCCTAAAATCGCGAGGTAACCATCCTTTATGGTTTGCTTATGTTCTGCATTTATAACTCATTATGATGTTCCGTAAATTGACTAAATTATCAACACAACCATTTTCTTCTTTCAACATATGTTTGCAGGTTAAAGACCCAAAGGTTTCAGGATTCAACCCAGGAGGAGATGGGATATTTGTAATTTTGTATGAGAATTATATACTATTTAATGATAAATATTTAATTAATTACTATCTTTGT
This sequence comes from Arachis ipaensis, assembly GCF_000816755.2. Lineage (NCBI taxonomy): Eukaryota > Viridiplantae > Streptophyta > Magnoliopsida > Fabales > Fabaceae > Arachis > Arachis ipaensis. Next base: position 21,536,686 of record NC_029786.2, on the reverse strand, counting down.
CCAAAAACTTTTAGTCAATTAATTAATTTGGTCCTTCAAAAAGATTACGATAAATGCTAATATATTTTAGAAAAAAACAGAAAGTACAAAACTCTTTACAAAATAAAATAAAGAGTTAAAATTTGTTTAATTAATAAAAATTAAAAAAATTAGCTAATGCATATTAACATTAGTGTTAAAATAGAAATTCGAAAAAAATTAACATGATGCACTTTATTCAATTTAAGAAAATAAATTTTTTTTTGGGTGTCACTTTAAGAAAAGAATTTGATTGAACTAAACTAGGATGCTAATTTAAAATCATATGTAAAATTTGAGAAATCAAATTAAACCCTTAATCTTTTATTCAAGGATTTTGTTGGGTTAAAATAATATTTGCTAGAAAATTATTTATATAATAGAGCAACAAATAAAATGTGAATGGATAATTAGCCGCTGTTTTACATGTATAAACAAATTAGTCACTAATCAACTATTTATATAAAATATAATTTAAAAATATATAAGAAAATATTGAAAATATTATTTATACATTAAAATTAACTATTAAAATTAGTTATTAGTATAAAATATAAATTAAAATATAAAATATACATTAAAAATAAATTATAATACATATATTTATACATAAATATATAATAACTAATTTTAGTTATTAATTTTGATACATACTTAACACAGTTGAAAAATATAAATAACATTTTGGATAACAAATCTCCATTTCTGTTTAACAAACACATGTCTCCAACTATCCTCAATAAACACAAATGGTGGGGACTAGGGAACAATAAATAAATGTAAATTAAATGTCAAAATCAAGCAATAAACCTCCATTGGATATTTCCATAACTATATAATCTGAGCTGAGAATGAATGTGATGGCTTCAAACTATAAATCCCACCAACAAATGGAATTTTGGCAGTTTAAATCTCATATTTTGGGCAAAATTACTCTTAAGTCAAATGATTCCAAATGAAGAGAATCTGATCACAAAACATTCACAATGTCATCAATCCTTTTGCACAACTAATATGACTCATGTATATAACATAAAGCTAAACGAAACAACAGTATTTTGGGCAAAATTAGGGTAATAACGCAAAACACTAGTTCTCAGAGTAGAATTAATGTTAATAATTTTCTACACTGTATTGGGACTAAATTATTTCTGGGTCATGGGTTGTTAATCACAACAATTACAACTTAATTAAAAGTCCGTTACGCCCATAGTATATGGCAGGCCACTTGTTTCATTTACAAAATAGTTTAACTATTTTAATAAAGAAAAAAATACGTTTTAATAAAGAAATTAGTAAAAAATAAATAAATCATTAATGTATCAGGAATGAAATATTTTGTTGTGCAGAAGAAGACTAGAAGACTGATAACATATAAACCTATAGAGAGAATTTAGAAGTTGAGTGCATTTATTAGATAGGATTCACCAATCAAATCCGACCTACACGCTACCCTTTTTGTTACTATTCTTCTCACTTTCCCAATTTCCATCTATCCTCTCATCGTTTACCTTCTTACCTTTAGAAGAAAGAACTCATGGATGCAGGTAGAAGAAGACTTCCTCATGCACTAGGGCATATTGGGAGGAACAACGACGTCGTCCGAGTTATCAAACCGGCTGGGGATCCGTTGCGACCAGTGGTACGTTGCTCCATCCTCATTTGGTATTATCTCATCTTTATTTGACTATAGTTGATGTCTCTTTTTCTTATCATTTGCCTTATTTGCCAATAGTTCACATGGCCACCTGTAATACTATCTGATATGTTCTATGTTAATATACCCATTTATGCAGCACATACCCTTCCCAAATGATCTCCTCCCGAAATCTAGCAAACATGTATACCTAACAGTCTCCAACGGGGTGCAGAGAACATACAAGATTGGATGTAGCCCGAACGTCTTGGGTGAGATCACGCTCGAAGGGGGGGTGGGAAAGGTTTTATTGTGATTACAAGCTTCGTCCCAATGACATTCTGCTATTGAATCACAAGGGCCTCGATGACTTTGATGTGCGTATCTTTAAATCACCTGGAGTGGAGAGGTCTTATGTTCTGTCTGGAGGTGAATCCAGCAACAGAAGAACCCCCCAGGTTCCAAACACTCCTCCACTGCATCAGCCTCGAATGGGTTGCATCAAAATTCTTAGGAGCGCGGCTGGGTCTGAGGTGGCACAGACATTTCGCTCTGATCACCCATTCTTTGTAATGCACATCACAAGAAGGCTATTAGGTGTCCACTTTCTGGTAAGTTTAGTGCTAGTAATATTTGTATCTTCTTCCCTTTCGACTCTATACACCTATTATATTGGCAATGTTGGTCCACATTATATGTGTTGTTTCTATGTTGGTGGTTATGTTGTAATTGTTAGGTTATGTCGAGTAGGCATTGTGCATGTCTGTGTTTTATGTTGGTGATTAACGCGCAATGTTTGATCTCTGTAATGCCTTTATTTTGTTGTTGAATTGCATGGTTTAGTAGATAATCACTGGATTGCATGACAATTGATGATAATGATATGACTAATAGCCGATTTATTATAATTGAACTCATGACCATTGCAGTATTGGTCCACATTATCTAACTACTTCCCGTTGTCATATTTTGCCAGCCAAATGTACCACACTTTGGCCACAACGTTGGTGAAAATGTCATGGTCACTCTGCGTGCATGGGATATCTCTGTTCGAGCGGTCTACAACCGATACAGGGGCAAGCGAAGATGCAACTGTGGCACCATCACAGGAGGCTGGGGGAATTTGTGAGGCCAAAAATTTGGTGCAGAATTTATAACAACAAACTAACTGGCAAGCGCACCAGGTCGTACCAAGTAGTACCTCAAGTGAATGAGGGTCGATCCCACGAGGATTGATGGACTAAGCAACAATGGTTAAGTGATTTACTTAGTTAGACAAACAAAAAATAGTGTTTGAGAGTTCAAAAGCATTAAACAGTAAATTCAGAATATCTGAAGGCAGGCAGTAAATAAGTTGAGAATAATATATGGAGAAAACAGTTAAGGCTTCAGAGTTATCTATTTTCCGGATTGACTTTTCTTATTAACTATTTTAATCATGTAAGATTTAATTCATGGCAAACTATATGTGACTAAACCCTAATTCCTTAGACCTTTTTAGTCTCCTCTACCTCTCATCAACCGCCAATTCCTTGGTCAATTAATTCCAATTAGAGGGTGAAGTTTAATTCTAGTTATTATGCCACAAAAATCCTAATTATCCAAATATAAGAGGATTATATGTCACGTATCCTGTTAAATCCAGATAATTAGAATTTAGGAGAAATTGTTTTCAAGCTATTGTTCAAGTAAAGAGCTTTTCCAAGTTATACAAGAACTCAATTAGAAAGAAGGTCATACTTCCGTTCCACCCAAATTCATAAGATAAAGAATGAAAACAATTCTTAAATTATAAATCAGTACATGAATTAAAATAGAAAAATAATAGAATCAATCCATACAATAGACAGAGCTCCTAACCTTAACAGTGGAGGTTTAGTTGCTCATGGTTCAGAGAGAAAAACTAGGATTCTCTTAAACTGTGAATTGTGAATAATTGTGAATTGGAATGGAATAATCCCCAAAAGAGAAGTTTCTTTTCTCTTTTATATCTAATCCTAAATTATTTTAAAATCAATTTTCTAAAACTAATATAATATCTTTTCCTATTTATAAATAAAATAAAGTTTAAATCAGAATTAATTAAAGCAATCCGCGCGTCTTCAATTGATGGATGGGAACCACTTGCTTCGTAGGAAGGCACGCCTAACTTGGCATCAAGCCACGCCTTGCTTGAGGTATGCAGTGATTGGAGTTACAAGGCTTGTGTTGCTGCACCCTACTTGAGATGGGAGTGTGCCCTACCTGAATGAAGCAAAATCAATGTGGTGTGCTTTTGTTGTGGCATGCGCCTAACTCAAGCTTTAGTGCGCCTTACTTGGAGTCACGCTCATTGTTACGTGTTGTTGATACTGTCTTGCGCCTAACTTGAGAAATCTCAAGTTAGGCGCAGCCTTGGCCAAATTGGTGGGAGAGAAGTGTGGACTATTATATATAGTTGGAAAGCTCTAGAAGTTAACTTTTCAAAGCCACTAAAATCATGTCCATTGGACCTCTGTAGCTCGAGTTATTTAGGTTTGAGTGCAGAGAGGTCAGGGTTGACAGCATCATTCACCTTCTTCTCTTTTTCTGCAGAAACTCCATCAAATCCAGTCGAATGCTACCTAAAACAAATAGAATTGCACACAAATCAAAGTAGCATCCATAGTGGCTAAAAGATAATTAATTCTTGATTAAACTTAACAAATTAAATGCAAATTTACTAGGAAAAGATAGGAAAAATGCTCACGCATCACAACACCAAACTTGAATTGTTGCTTGTCCTCAAGCAACTAAAACTAATATAGGCTTAGAATGTGAATTTGCATGAGAATGAGAGTTCGATTAAGCTCATGTCTCTTCTTACAGTGGGGTTTACAACTGCAATCTTGAATAGTTTTGGCATCTCACTCTCCTTTGAATCAGAAAGATGTCACTGTCATTCGGAATTAAAATCCGGATAATATTATGATTCTCTAATTTTTGTACTTCAATTTAATCCTTGAACACAGAAAATTTCCTTTGATTCTCTTTTCTTTGGTTCTTTGCACCTTGAGCCTAGCCGTGACTTTAAATGTTTTGTCTCAAGCTTCACTGACACAAAAATACCACAAACACTTAACTGGGGAACTATCTTTGAGTTCTTATTTTCCTTTCAGTTACTCCCAAACAGTGGTGCTCAAAGCCTTTGGCATACTCTGTTAAATGCATTTGATCTCGACTCTTAGTGTTCTGTCTCAAGGATTACTTGACACAATCACACCACAAACATATGACCAGGGAAACAACTCTTTGAGCTTTTAATCATGTCTAACCTCCCTAGTCATTGATGCTCAGAGCTTTGGACCTTGCTTTTATTTTCTTTTGCTGTTTCTTCTGCTTCAAGGATTAAACTTTCACTTATTGCAGAGAATTCATAATAGTTCTCTAACTTCCTGTTCCTTGTACATCAACATTCTTTGATTCAAATTTAAATATGCACTGTTCATGTCATGCATTTTTTGTCATAAAAAACACCACCACATTTAAGTGAATAAGACTATTCTTTGTTATAGACTCTAATTCTCATGCAATACACATTTTTCTTCTTCCTTTTCTTTTGAATTCAAGCTCAGTGAGCAATACATGAGACACTTTTCAGGATTAAAAGTAAATAACTGAAATTTCAAAATAACAGAATTAAACTAGAACCTAGGAATTTAAATAACAAAGGATCATGCAGAAACCAGGTAAAATAGCAGAAAACAGGAATATAACATAATAAGAATGGAAGAAAATATAGAACGAAAAGAATTCAACCACTTCAGTTATTCTAGTGGCCGTCTCATTCTTTAGACTGTGCTCTTCCGTGAAGACGATTTGCCTCCCTTTGGTGCCATTAAGATAAACAGAAAATCCACAAGCGAAGCGACACAACACCAAACTTAAAAGTTTGCTTGTCCTCAAGTAAAGAAAAACTAAAAACAGGGAGACATAAAAAAACGTATGGAGGAATAAAAATAAATATTAATGCAAAAGAAGTCGAAAATAATATATATATATATAT
>NC_029786.2:21527370-21530870 GCF_000816755.2 Arachis ipaensis | reverse complement strand
GTTGGTAATTTGGGTTGTTGGGGAATAGGGAGGGTGGGGGAGAGGTGTTGGTTTGAATGGGGAATGAATGAGGGGGTAGGTGGGGGTGATCACGGGAATAAGGAGAAAGGGAATAAAGGGATGAAGAAGGGTGTTGTGGGGATCAGCTTGCATGTTTTTTTTTTCAACTCCCCCATGCTGAACTTGGAGATAGGCAAGTTCAGCGCCAATTCTTCTGAAGTTTGCATTCTTTACGTCATTCTCCACGGTGAACTTAGGATTTTTCAAGTTCAGCGTGGACCATACAGTGACCAATTCCACTTTTTTGTGCAAATCCCACGTTGACTTAGAAAATCCCAAGTTCAGCGTGGACATGGCAGAATCAACCTTCTCCAGAGTGGGCAAAAATTTTTCGAAGTGTTCGATTCCTGTTCTAAAATAGCTGCATGATCAAAACACATGTAAAACAAAAGAAAAACAGTAAAAACTCAATAAAAATCAAATAAATAAGAAAATAACTACTACGAAAAATAACTAAGGATACGAAATTATCGGGTTGCCTCCCGACAAGCGCTTCTTTACCGTTACTAGCTTGACAGTCAGCTCCTCTAAGGAGGAGGATCATAGGGGCTCAGCTCTTCACCCCTTACTTTGAACTTCTTTCCTGTGTCTCCATAAAGTAGCTCAATATGCTCCAGAGAGAGAATTCTGTTTACTGTATAAATCCACACTGGATTGCTAGTCAACACCACTTTCATTCATGGGGAGAAACCTTCAATGGGGATCTTTTTATTTCTCCATCCTCTGGGTACTTTCTTCTTTTTGAGAATCTCCTCCTTGGTGGATGATGCATTCCCAACACCAAACTTAGGTTTGATATCAAGAGAAATTTTATTGATTGTCACCAAAGGAGGTTTGAGCTGCAGATTCTGCTATGCATCATCAGGGGGTTCTTGAAGGTTTGGATTAATAAGCTCAGTCTGCATGCACCTCTCTTCTTCACCTACTGAATGTATATCTTTGAAGACATGAAAGATCAGTTGCTCATTATGCACTCTAAGCACTAATTCACCCACTTCTACATCAATTAGAGCTCTCCCAGTGGCTAGGAATGGTCTTCCTAGAATTATAGAGGCATTCTCATCCTCCCCTATGTCAAGAATCACAAAATCTGCTGGGAGGAAGAACTTACCCACTTTGACCAAGATATTCTCCACTAATCCGTATGCAGGTTTTATAGATTTGTCTGCCATCTGTAATGCTATCCTTGTGGGTTGTGCCTCTTGGATTTGCAGCTTCTTCATCACAGACAAGGGCATTAAATTGATGCTTGCTCCCAGATCACATAACGCTTTCTCAAAGGTTGTGCTCCCAATGGTGCATGGAATTTGAAAGCTCCATGGATCTGGAATCTTCCTTGGCAAGTTATTCTGAATTATGGCACTACATTCTTTAGTCAGGACCACTGTTTCATCTCCCTTTAAAGGCTTCTTCTTTGACAACAACTCCTTCGTGAATTTGACATAGAGTGGCATTTGCTCCAAAACCTCAGCAAAAGGAATATTGATTTGCAACTTTCTGAAGACTTCCAATAACTTTGAAAACTGCTTGTCCTTGGTCTCCTTTTGAAGTCTCTGAGGATATGGCATTTTAGGCTTGTACTCAGGAGCCTTTGGCAATGTAGGATAAGTGTCAAGAGAGTCTGGGAATGGGTTACCCGCACGCTTTGGAGGGGCGTGCTCTACTTCTTCCTTCTTCTCCTCTGGAGCTTCTTTTTCAACTGGCTCCTCATTAACTTGTGCTTCCATACTTGCTACTTGTCCACTTATCAAGGTGATAGCCTTGCATTCCTCTCTTGGATTCACCACTGTATCACCAGAAAATGTATTTGAGGACCTCTCAGGTATTTGCTTGCTCAGTTGGCCCATTTGCACCTCCAAGTTTCTAATGGAAGCTCTGGTTTCCTGCATAAAACTTTTCATCATCTCCTAATTAGAATCTTGTTGGGGTTGAGAATTTGCCTGCTGAGGTTGTTGTTGTTGATGATATTGAAATCGGAGGTTATTATGATTGTTCTGTTGGAAACCGCCCTGAGAATCATTGTTGAAATTCTGAGATCTATGAGGTTGGTCCCTCCACCCAAAATTTAGATGATTTCTCCACCCCTGATTGTATGTCTTAGAGTATGGATCATTATTGGGGTTTCTAGGACCACTCCTCATGTAATTTACCTGTTCAGAAGAAGATTGAGTATAATCATAATTTTCATTTTGTATAAAATTACCTGTCATGTCGTAAGGGACCTCTTGAGGTGTATTCTGGGTGTTGATAGCTGAAACTTGCATTCCACTCAACTGTTTAAATTCATCTGCTGACTCAAAATTTTATTCTGAGTAAGGATAGTATTAAGAGCTTCTACTTCCATAACACTTTTCTTCTGAGGAGCCTCAGAGTTCACAGGATTCCTGTTAGATGAGTATAAATATTGGTTGCTAGCAACCAACTCAATAAGCTCTATAGTCTCCTCCGGTGTCTTCTTCCTGTGCAATGAACCACCTGCAGAATTATCTAAGCACATCTTGGATATTTCACTCAAACCTTCATAAAAGATATCTAGTTATTGGAGAACATGTTCGGAGGGTATTGCCTAGTCAGTAGCTTGTATCTCTTCCAAACTTCATAAAGAGTTTCACCATCCTTCTGCCTGAAGGTCTGAACCTCCACCCTAAGCTTAGTCAGCTTCTTTGGTGGGAAAAATTTAGTATGAAACTCAGTGACAACCTTATCCCAAGTATCCAAACTCTCATTGGGTTGAGAATCTAACCAAAGCTTTGCTCTATGGTGCGTTATTTACAACCACACTTACTAACCGGCAAGTGCACCGGGTCGTACCAAGTAATACCTTACGTGAGTAAGGGTCGATCCCACGAGGATTGATGGATTAAGCAACAATAGCGTTTGATAGGATTAGTTAGACAGACAGAAAATAGTGTTGGGAGTTCAAAGACATTAAACAATAGCAAAAATATTAAAGAAGGGCAAGTAATTAAGTTGGGAATAATATATGGAGAAGGCAGTTAAGGCTTCAGAGTTATCTATTTTCTGGATTGACTTTTCTTATTAATTATTTTAACTATGCAAGATTTAATTCATGGCAAACTATTTGTGACTAGACCCTAATTCCTTAGACCTTCCTAGTCTCCTCTAAAATTCATCAACTGCCAATTCCTTGGTCAATTGATTCCAATTAGAGGGTGATGATCAAATTCCAGTTTATATGCCACAAGAATCCTAATTGTTCAAAAATAAAGGGATTATATGTCACGTATCCCGTTAAATACAAACAATTAGAAATTCAGGATAATATGTTTTCAAGCTATTGTTCAAGTAAAGAGCTTTTCCAAGTTTTACAAGAACTCAAATAGAACATGGGTCATACTTCCGTTCCACCCAAATTCATAAAATAAAGAACGAAAACAATTATTGAAATATAAATCAAAACATGAATTAAAATAAAAAAA
>NC_029786.2:21514157-21526647 GCF_000816755.2 Arachis ipaensis | reverse complement strand
GGATTATATGTCACGTATCCCGTTAAATACAAACAATTAGAAATTCAGGATAATATGTTTTCAAGCTATTGTTCAAGTAAAGAGCATTTCCAAGTTTTACAAGAACTCAAATAGAACATGGGTCATACTTCTGTTCCACCCAAATTCATAAAATAAAGAACAAAAACAATTATTGAAATATATATCAAAACATGAATTAAAATAAAAAAATGATATTACCAATCCATACAATAGACAGAGCTCCTAACCTTAACAATGGAGGATTAGTTGCTCATGGAATATGGAATGTAAATTTGTATGGAATAATGTTGTGGAATGTTGTACTGGAACCACCCTATTGGGATCCCTTTTATAACTAATCCTAATAATTTAAAAATCAAATTTTTAAAATTAAAATAATATCTTTTCCTAAAATAAGATTTGAATTTAAATTCAAATTAATTAACAAGTCTTCAGCTGATGGGTGGGACCACTTGGTTTGTCCATTCTGCAGCTTCTAATCTGTGATTTCTGGGCTGAAAATTGAGTTAAAACAGCCCAAAGATCGCCCCCAATATTTTTCTGCATTTTCTGCATGTGGCGCATGTGACGCGTCCGCGTCGTCCACGCGTTCGCGTCATTTGTGCAGATTCCAGTCCACGCGTTCGCGTCAGGCACGCAATCGCGTCATTGTGATTTCCTCCATTCCGCGCGGTCGCGTGAGCCATGCGTCCGCATCGGTATTTGATGGTCATCTCCTTGGTTAACCGGCAAGTGCACCGGGTCGTACCAAGTAGTACCTCAAGTGAATGAGGGTCGATCCCACGAGGATTGATGGACTAAGCAACAATGATTAAGTGATTTACCTAGTTAGACAAACAAAAAATGGTGTTTGAGAGTTCAAAAGCATTAAACGGTAAATTCAGAATATCCGAAGGCAAGCAGTAAATAAGTTGAGAATAATATATGGAGAAAACAGTTAAGGCTTTAGAGTTATCTATTTTCCGGATTGACTTTTTTTACTAACTATTTTAATCATGTAAGATTTAATTCATAGCAAACTATATGTGACTAAACCCTAATTCCTTAGACTTTTTTAGTCTCCTCTAACTCTCATCAACCGCCAATTCCTTGGTCATTTAATTCCAATTAGCGGGTGAAGTTTAATTCTAGTTATTATGCCACAAAAATCCTAATTATCCAAATATAAGAGGATTATATGTCAAGTATCCCGTTAAATCCAGATAATTAGAATTTAGGAGAAATTGTTTTCAAGCTGTTGTTCAAGTAAAGAGCTTTTTCCAAGTTATACAAGAAATTAGAAAGAGGGTCATACTTCCGTTCCACCCAAATTCATAAGATAAAGAACAAAAAAATTCTTAAATTATAAATCAGTACATGAATTAAAATAGAAAAATAATAGAATCAATCCATACAATAGATAGAGCTCCTAACCTTAACAGTGGAGGTTTAGTTGCTCATAGTTCAGAGAGAAAAACTAGGATTCTCTTAAACTGTGAATTGTGAATAATTGTGAATTGGAATGGAATAATCCCCAGCAGAGAAGTTTCTCTTCTCTTTTATATCTAATCCTAAATTATTTTAAAATCTATTTTCTAAAACTAATATAATATCTTTTTCTATTTATAAATAAAAATAAAGTTTAAATAAGAATTAATTAAAGCAATCCGCGCGTCTTCAATTGATGGATGGGGACCACTTGCTTCGTAGGAAGGCACGCCTAACTTGGCATCAAGCCACGCCTTGCTTGAGCTATGCAGTGATTGGAGTTACAAGGCTTGTGTTGCTGCGCCCTACTTGAGATGGGAGTGCGCCCTACCTGAATGAAGCAAAATCAATGTGGTGTGCTTTTGTTGTGGCATGCGCCTAACTCAAGCTTTAGTGCGCCTTACTTGGAGTCACGCTCATTGTTGCGTGTTGTTGATGCTGTCTTGCGCCTAACTTGAGAAATCTCAAGTTAGGCGCAGCCTTGGCCGAATTGGTGGGAGAAAAGTGTGGACTATTATATATCGTTGGAAAGATCTGGAAATTAATTTTTCAACGCCACTGAAATCACATCCATTGGACTTTTGTAGATCGAGTTATTTAGGTTTGAGTGCAGAGAGGTCAGGGTTGACAGCATCATTCGCCTTCTTCTCTTTTTCTGCAGAAACTCCATCAAATCCAGTCGAATGCTACCTAAAACAAATAGAATTGCACACGACTCAAAGTAGTATCCATAGTGGCTAAAAGATAATTAATTCTTGATTAAACTCAACAAATTAAATGCAAATTCACTCGGAAAAGATAGGAAAGATGCTCACGCATCACTGTGCAACATCAACGATGATCAATTGGCTATTTTTGAGATATCGAGGACTAACCCGGACGTGGTGCTCTTGGTTCAGTTTGTTGATTATGAGTAACTAACCTTAGAATGATACAGATGTTGATGATGTTTTTTGGATTGCATGGTGTTGTTTCACAATCTTTTTTTTCTGTCACATTGGTACAATGTTTTATAACTTGCACATGGCAGTTAGTTACTTGTAAATGGCACACTGTATGACGTTGTTTGGTGTTTTTGAAGTACTTTCTTTATTATCTCATATTGCATACTAGAGTCTCATACAACAGCATGCATTATAATGATGAATTTCTAAATTCAATATAAGTTATAATATTGCATGATGATGAATTTCCATAGTTAACACTCCATAACAGAGTCTCCTACACATATATCTTTTATTTCAAATGTAGAGTATAATGCATGATTTTTATGTTTTTGAAGTACTTTCTTTATTACCTCATATTGGGTCTTGATGATTTTAAGTTTCCAAATTCAATATTGCATACTAGAGTCTCATACAGCAGCATGCATGGTCATGGTAAATTTCCAAATAAAAAAAAGGCATAAATTATAAAAGTCATAATGCTGCATGATGATGATGAATTTCCAAAGTTAACGCTCCATAATAAAGTCTCCTACACATACATTTTTTATTTCAAATATAGAGCATAATGCATGATCTTGTGAGAAACTAAATTTCTCGAACACCTACTGCATAAGGTTTGATAAATACTATGACAACTCTTTATACGACCCACCATATTATCCTTCCACTCAAATAAAATGTAAGCGAATTCAGTTGAAGTATGGATATGATATTTCTCCCTCTGAGTCATAGTCCTCGGCCAATCCAAACTCTGTTGCACCGTTCCACGCCATCAAATTCAGTTGATGCTTTCCGAACTTCATTCCGATCTCCTAAATCACCACAATCTTTTTTCTCTTTCAGCCGCGACATCTCATAACAAAATTTATCCATCATGTCAACAAATTCAGCTTCGTCTCCACATGGCAAAACACACATTTCCCTGCAAAGATCATTCAGCATCCAACGTGATCGTTGAATCCCAGCAAAACAGAGCTTTCTCCACAAATGCCCTTACTTTGGAGCGAGCATTCTTCGACCAACGATCAAGAACAAGATTGTTTGGTATATCACTCAACTCCACATGTATGAGCACTGCTACAATATAATCACACGGTATACCAAGAGACTCCATCCGCAAGCACGAGCACTTGAAAATGTTACTGTCACAATAGCGACACACTTGCCACTCCTTACGAGCATTAACTGACCATGACAAAGTGTATATATCACAAGTTTGGCTCGAAGTATGTGTCTGTACCTTCAGTGTACAAGTCCGAAAAAGCATCGGACTGAAAATGAAGAAAATCTCTTTTGTGAGCTTGTTGGAAGCTGACATCTCCAAATCATGCAACGGACTCTATAGCACTACATCCCCAACCACAGATAGCATATCATAGTGTGCTTTCCCAGACCTCCTTAAGGATATGCAACGCATAAACTATTCAAAAAAGTTCCTCAAATTATGCCCAGCGTGGATAAATTTACCAAGAATTGAGTGCAACCCTTCGCATCTAGACATTGTACGAAAACCCTCAAAGAAGTGGCCACATATATGTGCAGTTACCCACATATTTCTCCTGGAATAAAGGTCAGAAACCCATTGATTATTCAATAGACCAAGCGCATTAAACATATAATGTCAATGATCTTCAAACTCGAAAACCTCATAATCAAACAACATACATTTTTTAAATTCAGAAGTAAAGGTGGGGTTGTGTAGGTTAGAAGTAGCATTCCTTAGCAGGTTCCACGCACACAAACAATGATAAGTACCAGGAAATACCATTTTGATTGCCTTTCTCATCACTCCATGTCCATCTGTTATGACACATCCAGGTGCTTTACCCTTCATAGCGTCCAGGAACTTAAAGCAACTAGGTGTAAGTCTGCTCATTCTCATTTGCCACTAGCGCAGCAACAAACACAATGGTTTGGTTATGGTGATTGACTCCAAAGAACACAACCAGTGGACACATATACTTATTCTTTCGATATGTCACTACAAAATTTTGGGTCTATGGCCACGATTTTTTTGGTCACGGTAAAAAACCGTGACCATAGACCCTCTATGGTCATAATTTTTTACCGTGACAAAAAAAAAGCTATGGTCACAGTTTTTGGAAAAAGGGGTGACCATAGAGTACCTATGGTCACGGTTTTTTAAAAAAGGGTGGCTTAAAGGCGTCTGTGATCACAGTTTTGGACGGTAACCTAAAGGGATCTATGGTCACGGTTTTTTACAGTGACCAAAAAGGACCTATGGTCACGATTTTTCAAAAAAGGGTTACCTAAAAGGGTCTATGGTCACGGTCTTAGGGGTGACCAAAAGGGGTCTATGGTCACGGTTTTTTACGGTGACCAAAAAAGATCTATAGTCACGGTTTTTCAAAAAAGGGTGACCTAAAAGGGTCTATGGTCACGGTTTTCGCGGGTGACCTAAAGGGATCTATGATCACGGTTTTGGGGGGTGACCTAAAGGGGTCTATGGTTACGATTTTGGAGGGTGACCTAAACGGGTCTATAGTCAATTTTGGGGGGTGATCTAAAGGGGTCTATGGTCACGGTTTTTCGAAAGGGTGACCTAAAAAGGTCTATGGTCACAGTTTTGGGGGGTGACCTAAAAGGGGTCTATGGTCACGGTTTTGGGGGGTGGTCTAAAGAGGTCTATGGTCACGGTTTTTGGGGTGACCTAAAAGGATCTATGGTCACGGTTTTTATATATTTTTTATAATTTTAATTTAAAAATTTTAATAATTAAAAACTAATAAAAATTTTATATGATTTACTTTAAATATTAACATTAATAATTTTAAAAGATTAAATTAAATCTTAAATTATTCTATATCCTAATTTAATTAAAATTATCAAACCTTAACCCTAAAATTCAAATCACACAATAACCCTCACAACCCTATCCACTCACCCTTACCCCTTACCCCCACCCATGGTAAGAAAGAAAGAAAGGAAGGAAGGAAGGAAGAAAGGAAGAAAAGAGAAAGAGAGGGAGCAGGGAGAAGAAGAGAGGGAGGTGACGACGCCGGCGGGGCTGGATATTGCCGTTGTCGTCGTCGTTGTCAGAACCGAAAAGGACGAGAGAGAGAGAGAGAGAGAGAGAGGGGCCACCGCAATCCACGCTGCCGCTGGAGGGATCGTCGCACATCGCTCTGCCGTCAAGATCGCCGCCGTCGTCATCCAGTGTTGCCGTCGTGTCGCCATTGAAGAAGAGAGGGAGAAGAGAGTGCAGGCCAATTGGCCAGGGGGAGGAGTTGCCTCCGTTCGTGCCTCCCGTCGCCGTTGCTCCCTCGCCGTAGCTGCTGTTTGTGTAGTGACCAGATGGAGTCGTGGCTGTCCGTGCCACTGTCGGAGCTACTGCTCCATTCTGTCGCTGTCTGTGTGCTCAGGTATGTTTGTTCCCTCTTCCTCTGACCCGTTCACCCAACAATGTACCAAATTCCTAAGCTAAAAAGTAAATTGAGCTTTAGGGATTTTCTTAAGGTGTAATATGATAATTTTAAATCTGATAGCTTTAAAGCTTTCAAAGCCTTTAAAGCCCTCAAAGCCCTGCTATACAAATAGGCATATTATGCAAGTAAACAAAGCAAGCAACCATATAGAAGATGCACATGATGAATACCTGCCCTATTGGCTGTGATATCATATTGTCGATTCAACTGCCAACCCGACATATCCCCTCGGGATGTTGCCTTTCGATCACGAATAAAATGGGAACCCCTAGGGATATCGTGCCCGGTATACAGTCCAGGGATATAGTGCCTGCACACATTCTTATGATTCCGAAAGGATGCGAGTGGGATACTCTGCCACAGACCTCACATCTCAACGTAAGCGGTACTAACCACCTCCCTTATGCCGCCGCCGACCTCGATAGGCAGGATTAACCTGCCATCCTTGCCAGGCACATAGCGTCTCAACAATACCAGTATAAAACAATATTTCAGTGATTTTTAGAAATCATTTTCAGTAAGGCCATCATTCCACGCCGAGCCCTAGACCCGTCTCAAGCATCATCAAATCCTCAACTCCACAATTTCATCATACCAATCGTCTTTACAGTACTCTACCACTTCACTCAACTAATCCACCCTCAGTACTCCAAAATTCTAAGGCTCCTTCTTCTAAACTTTTTACCTGAAACTATCTAGTTAACTTACTTATGAAGCCTAAAAACAAGTTAAGACACCCTAGATAAGCTTTACGGAAGTTTACAAGCTTGCCGGGAAGATAAACCGGTTAAAAACAAGGTTTTCATTGAGAAACAGGGCAG
The DNA here is from genome assembly GCF_000816755.2 of Arachis ipaensis. Classification (NCBI taxonomy): domain Eukaryota; kingdom Viridiplantae; phylum Streptophyta; class Magnoliopsida; order Fabales; family Fabaceae; genus Arachis; species Arachis ipaensis. Next base: position 21,519,945 of record NC_029786.2, on the reverse strand, counting down.
CGTGCGTATGCATAAAGTTGTGTGTATGCACTTCCAGAAGAGTTTTCTTAAAGTATGCGTACGTATAGAGGTGTGCGTATGCACAGAAGGTAAAACTTTCCATTTTGAGTGCACGCATGGATACATGAAAACACCCTCAACAGAAGGCACTTTCCAGCCTGTGCGTGCGCACGATGTTATGCGTACGCACAACTTGCAAATTTCACAGGGTATGTGTGCGCACCAAAGTGTGCGATCGCTCTCAACAGTAGGCATCTCCCTGTGTGTGCATGCGCACTAGTGTGTGCGTATGCACGATTTCAAAATTTTACACGGTGTGCGTACGCACAAGTCAAAACATGGCCCCTGCTCAGAGCACGCGCACAATAGTGTGCGCACCAGAACTCACAATTTCCGCAATATTACAGAAATTAGATTTTTGACATCAACTTCCAACGATCATATCTTTTTCTACAAAATTCCAATTTCTACAAAAATATATACCGTTTTAAAGCTCTTTGAATTATCTTTACTTTGATACAAAGTTCAATCAATTTCAAAAACTGTAGCTCAAAATATGATCTGTCAAAGTTTGTCAAAATTCATTTTCACCAAAAACCTTTAAACCTCAATTTTACTAAACTCTCAATCCAAAATCACTTATTCCACATTCAAAATAGTCCTAATGTACCTAAATCATATTCATATATCTTTTCATTATTCCATAACTTAGCAACACATAAAATCATCCATTCCATACACCAAATCCTACTTGTAAACTCACTTTTTCAACAATTTATATCACAAAATATCATTCCACCATCCTCTGTCAACATCAACATCAACAAACCTTATCATTCATTAACAATCCTCAAAATCTTCATTATCCAATCCTACATCATACATCAACATCATCATTCACCGAAGTAATCACAATCATCAAAATTATCATACATCAACAAATTATAACAACAAATTCAATCCTATCCTAAGGTCAACTAGCCTAAGTGCGTGTTTGGATTATGGTTTGTAAACGGAGATTTGTATAAAATTAAGTTTACAAAATTAATTTTGATTAAAAGTGAGTTGGTATTAACGTGATTTATGTTTGGTAATTCTCATTCAAAATGGATTATAGTAAACTAAATATTGTTTGGATTACATTATTTAAAATCACTTTTAGATGAAAAATTACAAAAGAGACATAAATTTAAATAATTATTTTATGTTATCTTATAATTTTATGTTAGATATTTAAATAAAATTTAATTTTTTTTAGTAATTTCATTATTCAAATAACAATAACAGTTAAAAAATTCATATAAACAAAAAATAATAAGAATTTTATAAAAAATAATAATATGCATGGGAGAGTATTGGAGAAAAAGTATTATAAAACAAATAACAAATATATGAATAATGAAGGACATAATTGGTATTTAGAAATTTTTTTCAGTCCAACATGAAAAAGTAAACGGAAAAGCAAGAATTTGTAGCTTCTGATAAACATGGGTTGAAAAACATGGGTTGAAGAGTAGAATCACTTTTACGTTCAGATGATAAAAAGCTACCAAACATACAAATGAAGAGTTCAAGAGATTCAAACGTACTTCTCTCTTCTCCAATGCGTTTGCCAAACACACCCTAAGTGTCCAGAAATATTACATATTACATAGAGAAAACTGAAACCATACCTTAGCTGATTTCCAATATGCACAATACCCAAACTGAGTCCAAACCAAGCTTTCAATCACCAACAAATCACCAATCTCACCTTCAAAGCTCCAAATCAACTCCAACAATTGCAAGAACTCAACTAAAACCATACCAATTACCACAAATCAACCTAGAGTTACCAAAATCATAATTTCACAAGGAAAAGAGTTTTCTTACCTTTCCTCATAATGTTTGGGGCACAAACCACCAATAACCCAACCTTAAATACCGCCTAATCAATCAAAACACAAAAATTCACTCAAAACCAAAACCTAAATTTTCGAATTTCTTAGGGCTGCAGAAAGGAGAGAACATTTCAAAACCTTACCTACACAAGTTAAATAGAACTAACGGACTTAGTGAGAGCTTCACGTAGCCGCTGATGACACGCGAATTGGAGCACCGTAGATCGATAAATAGTGTTTTTCTCTCCTCTTCCTCTCTTCTCTTGCAGCTGCTAGGTTTAGTGTGGGTGTGAGTTATGAGCTGAATGGGTTCATTTTAAGTGTATTTATATGTTGGGCTTGGCCCTAACTAAGGCCCGGTCCAACCTGTTAGTGTTTTTTGTCCGTTTGACCCAACTTTGGGCCAAACCTTTATAATTAACGCCCGGTTTTTAACTTTAATTTATTTCCTAACTTTTTCTACTATTTTTATCATTCTCGCATAGTATCAGACAGACTTAAGCCGGTATTACCGGTTAATTTACTGGAACGCATTTTTACGCAATTTTTCAAAGAAAATTACATTTTCCAACTTAGAAAAATCTACTGAGTCCAAATATCATATTTATATTTTCTAATTAATATTCTAAACTTTTGGAACCTATTTTAGGCTATTAATTTTTTATTATATTACGTTAGTTTAACCCGATCGGTCAAACTAAAAATTTGATCACCTGATCCTTAAACTAATTAGATAATCTTTTGAATCGGCTAAGCAATCAGTTTGGTCAAATTTTGTCAAATTAAACAAAAGTTAAAAAAGTCAAATTTGATAAAATTGGTCAAATTTGGTTTCAACTAGATAGGTCAAAATGGATTACGACACGCTTAATGTAACCCCGAGTAATTGGTGAATAATTAGTTAATAAATTAATTATTAATCAAATAAATTAGAAAATAAAATTTTATGATTTAGTGAGGTAGAACTAATTAAAACAAGAACTTTGACACTAATTTTAAAGAATTTGGCCCAAGATTGAGTCGAACGGGATGAACCGGTTAAACCGGATCCAAAATTGGCCCAAGGCCCAACCCATCAGCCCAACCACATATAATTAGAGCCAATTCTCTTCTTCCTTTCAGCCAAGAATGCTGAAGCCATGCAAGGTAAGGGAAGGAGAAAAAACCTAGGTTTCAATTTCAATTCAACTTCAAATCCTTGTAATTTTTAATCCGGAGCTCCGACTGATGAGCCATCAGCGGCCATGCGTTCGTCTCGGAATTCTCTACAAATCCCACTAACTAATTTGGTAACAAATTCAATTTATTACACCCAGATCTTCCCACTTTAGTTTCAAAATTCAATATGAATGCATGTTGAATTTTGTATGATTTCAGTATTTAGGTTCGATGTGGCTTACGGGTTTTTGTTGAGTTTGACTCACTTGAGCTATGGGCAAGGTAAGAATCCTCCAACCCTTTGTGATATATTGATTTAGTAAACTCTATATTGATTATAGTGATAATTGTGATGTTAGATTGAAATTGGTTATCGGTTGGAGTTAATTTGAGAAATTGGAAGCTAGAAGACTAGCTTTGGAGGCTGGGTATCGTTGGTGAGGTGGCTGGAATTGTGGAGCTTGTGGTTCGGAAATGCTTGAGGTGTTCTGGGTTATCAGAAAATCGGCCAAGGTATGATTTTGGTTTTTCGTATTTAATATATAATGTCTTGTGAAAACTTAGGCTAGACGACCTAAGATAAGTTGAATTACGAGTTTGGAGCATGTTTAGTGATTTAGTTGACAATGTATGTAGAATTGATGATGCTTGATTAGATTTAATGAATCATGATGTGAATGTGGTTGTGGTTGGTGAACTAGGTTTATGAATGGTGATTTTGATGGTGATGAATGAGAAAAATGAACAAGAGTATATGAATATTGATAAATTGAGAATTGTGTGTATAATTGAGATTAATTGGGATAAGTGTGATTAATTGAGGTATGATTGATTTGGTAGAATGTGGGGTTGTGAGGCTGAAACGATATGTTGTGGTATTGTTTATGTGTATAGAAAGTTAATATTGAGTTTGATTTTTGGTAAAATTAGAGGTTTAAGAACTTTGTGAAAAAATTATTTTTGTCCGAACTTTGGCATACCATAACTCGGCTTCCAGATCCCCTAAATTATTTCAAACTTGGTTTATATGAAAATTGGGTCCGTGAAGTTTACGCCATTCAAAGAACGGATGAAAAATATTTTAAAACGAAAGAGTTATGCCTTTCAGAAGTTTAGTACAAAAAGTGAAGGATGGTCTAGAGTAACTGAATTGAGATGTTAATGATGAGATTAGGGATGACTGTGTGTCTGTGTGTGGCTGGAATGGTCGAGATGTGTGTGTGGTCGAAATGGTTGAGAGGGAAAGGTCTGGATGCGATCCCGCTTGCTCATTAACTTAAAAATGTATTCGGATGGCAAGTTGAGGACGGAAGTTCCCTCTCTTGTCGTGATGGGGATGTGGGGGAAAGTGGAAAGGCACTCTCCTTCGTATTGTTTTTCCCACATTCTTCTCTGGTTGCAAGGTGGAAAGGCACACTCCTTCGATGTGGAAAGGCACTCTCCTTCGTTTATGATCCTACTGGAGATGCGCAACCTAGAGACAAATGTCTGGGTTAGCTACTGGATGTGTCGGGTTCTGGCAGTTTAACCAATACGTGAGCTCATGGCCAGTAGGACATGCATGCATCATGTTGTATTTGTTTGCTTTGTTTGGGTGTGCATAATTATTTTGGTTTGCCTATCTGATAAATTCTGTTTAACTGATAACTGTGATACTTGCTGTAATTGTTCTTTAAATGTGTTTGCCTTTTATTTGCTTGTGTTTGGGATTGTCTTTCTGTTTTGAGTACCTTGGTGGTGGACAGGTGATAATGTTGATTTGATTTGAAATGGGCCAGAGGTCGGGTTGAGTTTATTTGGGCCAGAGGCCGAGCTGGTTTGATTTGGGCCATAGGCCGTCACTGGTTAGGTCAGTGGTAAGGGTTGTTTAATAATGATTTAGTAGTAAGCGGTAAAATATATAAAATATTATGTTATTTGAAAGTGAAACCAAGGGTTAGAGTTAAAGGAGACAGAAGGTAAACTGCAGAGTTAGGGTTATACTTTGACTTGGGTACCTTAGGGAGTTATAACCAAATTTATGGTTCAGTTTGTTCCTTTAGGTTTTATAATCTGAGTATCGAAGTTCTAGTATTGCCTCTGGCTTTTCCGAGACCTTATTAATTATATATGTGGGCAACTTAACCATACTGAGAACCCCCGGTTCTCATCCCATACATATTCTGTATTTTTCAGATGCAGGTTGAGAAGCACCACTCTGTATTCTGGAGACTCTGATGAAGCGAAGAACTCTTGGAACTTAGGGACATATTTTGTTTATATTTATATATGTATATAGATTCTCCACTAAGTATTTTATGATTGTCCCTCTTAGAGGTTGATTCAGAGAAATAGGTTGTCTTTTCTGCTGGGTCATTTTGGGATTCTCTTATATATATGTATATATATACTTATATGCTTTGGCCGGTTTATCTTTGCAAACCGAGTTAGAAACTTTGTTAATTGTATCTTTAACACTCCCTTTTTATTATTCCTATATATGTATCTTATGCTTCTTCACACACAAGTTTCCGTTTACATGAGTGTTACGACTTTTGTTTTAAATTTTCCTTCAAAGTCTCTTAGATATAAAACTTTTTCAACTATTTTGTATGTATATTTTTATTTTTAGAGGTCATAATACCTCACCACCTCAGTTTTATGACTTAAGTATAAGACTCTGTGTAGTAGGGTGCTACACTTAAGTTGTTAAGTGTCGTACATGTTTTTTATTAAATATATTATATAAATTATTAAACTAAATTATATCT
>NC_029786.2:21502581-21514141 GCF_000816755.2 Arachis ipaensis | reverse complement strand
ATTTGAAAATCGAAGAACTAGGTTTTACTGTTCTTCTACGTTCTTCTAGGTTTTACTGTTCTTCTTGTTCTAGGTCTCATTTTACAGTTTATAATGTTCTACTTGTTCTAGGTTTTACTATTATTCTTGGTTTTAGGTTATACTGTTCTTCTTAGTTGTTCTAGGTGTTACTGTTCTTGTTGTTCTAGTTCTTCTGGTAACTGATTTTTGGGGGTATATTGCGTAATTTGGTGGGTGTATATGGAGTAATTTGTTGGGTGTATATGGCATAATTTGTTGGGTGTATATTTCTGAACTGATATACTGTAATATAGTCAACAGTTGCAACTGTTCTAATATTTGCTTGTCCATGGGTGTATATTGCTTGACCTTGTAATGTTGCTTGACCTTGTATATTAATGCATGTTTGAGTGATATCTGACTCATATCTATGGGTGTATCTGACTCATATCTATGGGTGTATCTTACTGATATCTATGGGTGTATTTTTCATTTCAGAAAAAATGGCAGCCAGAAACCAAGCTGGAAAAAATATAAGAACAAATATATGTCTTAGATGAAATCAGTTTTATATAATAGAAATATATCTGACTATAATTTTGCTTTCTTTACAGCAAACTAAAGACCTTAAGTGTGCAACACATTTGTTAAGTGAGAAATTCAGAAACATGAGCGAGGAGAAGAAAACGATTGTTAGGGATTTGGGATTTGGTAGCCTGATGCACATCCCACAACTAAGGGTGCATTACCAAATACTAAGGGAGTTAGCTAACTCCTTCAAATTAGGGGAAAACCGACTGGAAATCGGCTACGGTTCTTTTAAAGTAAGACAAAAAACAATAGGGGCTGCACTTGGCATCAACGCGTCAGGTAACTCGCTAAAAATTATAGGTGTATATGAGCCATATTCAGGTGTATTTCAATTGATGCTTGGGTGTATTTGAACTGATTTTCATACTATGTTGTTTTCCTTTTTGTAGGAGATCTATTTCCTCAGAAAGTCAATTATAAGGATCTTTCTGAAGATGACAAAGAAATTTTTAGAAGATTCCAGGGTAAGACCCTAAAAAATCTAACAGATGAGATGATGGCTATTGGCGTTGGTAATGAATAGGATCGCCTCATGTTCAAGAGGATTTTCATCCTCTATATACAGATGGCGTTTCTTTTACCAACGATAATAAACAAAATCTCACCTGTCCACCTGACCCCAATTTTTGAGATGGACACAATAACAGAGCGGAATTGGGGAGGACATGTTTTGAGTTTTATCATCAAGGGCATAACCGATTACAAGCTGAAAAAGAAAAAGGCAATTGATGGATGCCTATTTGCCCTGATGATAATTTACTTTCATCTTTCAAAAAATAAAGACAAGAAGAGGGCAGAAAGACCTCCAGAACCCTGGATTGCCAACTGGAGTAAAGAGCAGTTGGTCGAAAGAATGAGGGCGAAAATAGAAGAACATATGGTAAGTGAACAAAATATCTTGGGTGTATTTTATTTACCTGAATGCTGCTAACTAAAATTTCTAATGTTTCAGGGGATTGTAAGGATGGTAGAAACAAAAGAAAAAATGAAAAAAATAAAGAAAAAAGAAAAAAAACAAGAAATAAAAAAAACAAAAAAAGGAAGGCAAGTTCAACATCATCATTGGAGACAGAAACAACTGATAGTGACAATTCTACCTCTGAGTCTGAGACTCAAGAAGACTCAGAGGATTCACCAAGAAAACAACCCAACAAAAAAGCCAAAAAGTAAGTAACATACTTGGGTGTATTTTCTTTATCAAGTTGGGTGTATTTTGTTTATCCATTTGGGTGTATTTTATTTATCAAGTTGGGTGTATTTTGTTTATCCAGTTGGGTGTATTTTGTGCATTCATTTGGGTGTATCTTGTGCATTCATTTGGGTGTATTTTATCCCTTTTAGTGTGTTTTTAAATAATGATTGTTTGCCTTCCAGAATGGAGTCCAAAAAAAGAAAGAAGAATCAGAAGGATTTTGATTCAGAATCTGAATCAACTGATGAGTAATCTTCTGAAATTATTACTCCTTTCCTTTGGGTTTATTATCAAGATTTCATGTATTAACAGAGTGTCTCTTATTAACTCATAGAAGCGAAGAATCATCACTAGTGGAGAAGCAAAAAACAAAGAAAAAGACACAGAGAACACCAAAAAAGTAAGCACTTCTTTGGATAGTATTTTGTGATAAAATTAATTTTTTATTTCTGATTCATACTTGTTTTTTCCACCCAGGACACAATCCAAAAAGAAAAAGGTCATTGTTGAGGATTCATCTCCTGAGCAAGCTCAATCCTATCATGGGTACAGTACTTTGTAAGCTATATTACCGTCTATCATCGAAATTATATTTGTTAACATGTTCTTTTATTCATGTACTGTCAGATCTGAAATTAGAACTGAAGATCTAGATGAATTCTTAAGGAAAAATAATGAAAAATCTGCTGCACAGGGGTATGTCTTGTTGGGGTGTATATTTCAGATTTTAGGGTGTTTTCTTTGCTAATAATTGTTTCTTGTTTCGCAGGGAGAAGGAAGCTGACCTGCGATCGACAGAAGGTCACTATGTCTCATCTGAAACGTAAGAAGCTTTATTTGATAAAATCTTCTTATCCTGATTTAACAGTATGGTATTATTTGTGAATAACATGTACTCTATTATGTTTAGATTACTGGACGTAAACTTGGAAAGTGATGATCCTTCCTCTCAAGGACACACAGAACAAAGTAGCGTAAACAAACCGGCGGGGAGCATGTAATTTCTCTTTCAAATAACTGTTGCTTTTCTTCTTTTATTACCTTCTACTTCTAATTTTGTATATATTTTTTTAGAAAAAAAAAAGCCCTTTATTGTTTTATTCGAGAAAAAAAGGCAGGAAAAAAAAGCAAAAACTGCAAGTATGTAAGTTCTCAAAAAACAAAGCATGTCTTTCTTTTGAATTGTTCGGGTGTATTTTTGACTTTCTTAGGGTGTATTTTAGGTTGAGTCTGGTTGAAGAGTCAGTCAGTGAGCCGGCTGAAGAGAATATGATGGTTGTGAGGGAAGAGACACCGTCCGAAGCGCTTGCAATGTGAGTTTTTCAAGAAAATTTCAACCTTATAACCTTTTTATTTTCAAAGGCATTGTTAACCTTTTATTTTTCTTCTTGTTTAGAGTTCCGATTCAAGTTTGTCTACCACTATCCCAAACAACCACTGTGTCGGAAATTGAAGAAACACCTGAGACAGAAAATGAACCAACTCCTGTGCTACAAATTGAAGGAACTACAAAAAGGTAAGAAATAGTCTTGGGTGTATATTTGGTTACAGTTTGGATGTATATTGCCCCTGACCAGTTTTTTTACATCATGATTAATTTTATGTGCCGTGCAGCACTCCTGAACCCCCCCAACAACTTGAAGAAAGCACACCCACAATTCCCCCAACTCCATCTAAAATGTAAGTTCATCAGAGTAAAATCAATGTTTTGGTTATCATCCGTATATTCTTATTCTTATAATACGTTATACATGATCACGTAGTAATCCAGCCCCAGAAGACGCTACTGCGCTGATGATGATGGCACGGACAGCATCGTATGTTCCTAAAACAGATCCGATGCCATCATTCAGCCTTGGCTTGACTGATTCAAGCCAAGAAGAAACAGCAACGCAGGAGGGAGCGTCAACGCAAGATGGAGACAGGGCAAAAACTCCAGAAACCTCAAAACTGCTAGAACAATTAGGGGATCTGGTACAAAAAATTGCAAGTGGTGGGGTGACAAAAAAAAGTCCGCAGATTCCAAAGGAGAGTGGGGCAGAGAGTTTCGAGAAGTTTGAAACTCCTGCGAGGACGAATGAAAATAGTTTTGACATGAAAGAGAAATGCTACCACTGGGCTATACGAGTGAAGACCTACGCAGATGGGCTAACTAATGAGTTTGACAACGTCTGCAGACTCCAAGCCCAAGATATATACACTCTGTCAAAACTCCACCTTGCATCACTCGCGCCTGAAACGCATATAGAAGCTGAGGTAATATTACAACAACATTAATATTTTTATCACCAAAATTAACTACAATCCTGATTGATGTAAAATCGATTTCGGCATCTTTTTCTAGATTGTCTCTGCCATGTGCTTCATCCTAAACTAACAAAAGATTAAAAGGTTTCAAGAAGAAGTATACTGTCTCCCCCCTGATATTGTGGTAAGGGTTACTTCAACGAATTTTGGGTGTGTTTTCTGCATACCTTAGGGTGTATTTTGTTTATTCATTTGGGTGTATTTTCTGTGTTCAATTGGGTGTTAGCTGTTTATTCATTTGAGTGTATTTTCTGGATTCGTTTGGGTGTATTTTCTGTATTCATTTGGTTGTTCACAATTTTTGCAGAACATGGCCCTTGCAAATCATCCACAGGGGGTATTCTTACAGCCTAAAAATAATAAGCCGTTCAGAGTGGAAGACTACCCAATGTTTATACCCTTCTTAGACCTTCAAAAATTAACATCCCATCGTTATGTAAGTTTTCATTTCTAAAACTTCTTATTACCATTTTTTACTTATGTGCCAAATAAACTAAAACAGTGTTCAATCTGAACATATTTCAGATATTTTCACCTGTTTGCCATTCACAGCATTGGTGGTTATGGTTCGCTGATACAAGAAAGCGGAAATTTTATATAGTCGACCCATATCACACGAAATCTCCGTCCGATGAGAGAACTGCCCTGAATACATTCATTGTAAGTTATTTCTGTGTTTTGTATTTTAATAGTTGGGTGTATTTCTGTTCAATAGAGGGTGTAACTTTGTGATCCTTTGGGTGTATCCCATTATTGAAATTATTCATGTATTACTGATTTGTTTCGTCTTTTAAGGAATATGTAATTTCACGAATTAAAGTATATGCTGGGGGACACCTCTGAAATCAAGGGACAAGGACAAGAAAATTGTACCACTATACCTTCACATCTCGGGCCAAAAGACAAGGTATAAATCTTTCACTCTGAAAATTAAACTTTCCTATATGTAATTTGTAATTTATTTTCTTTGTTTTCAGCTATGACTGTGCTATCTACGTAATGAAGTGGCTTGAGATATTTGAGCCCGCAAACATTAAAAGGCGAAAGTATGAGTGGGACAATTGGACCCAGGTAAATATGTTTAAAACTAAATAACTCTGTATTACATTACTCAATTAACATGGTTTATTAAACAGAATATTCTTTTTAACTGTAGGACGAGGTGGACCACTTTAGAGTAGAATATGCTTTCCGGATTCTATATTCCATGACATGAATCTAGACAAAGCTGAAGCCATTAGGGGAAGTAATGCAATAAGACTGTCCAAGCCATCATTATTGTTATTGAGTCCATATTGTCAGATAGATTCTAAGGATATTGACACTGATTAATGTAAATGTTATATAGTCTTGTAACAAATTGAACACATGCTGTAAAAAATTGCCAATTATAATCCAGTTTATTGTAAAATTTCTTTCAATAATTAAACTCTCTCTACTGTATTCAAAATGTCTGAATTACAGGTACTATAATATCAAGGAAAACATCAAACTAAATATACACCTATAACCTCACATTGTTTACACCCAAAGAAAGTTGAATATACACCCATACATCTATCCCCCCTGATACTTTATCCCTAAAACCCTGAAACCTAAACACTTAAAACCAATCTATATGCAAACTGTATTTTATAACATAAAACCCTTAAAACGTTGTAAAAAAAACAAACAGTATTTTATAACATAAAAACAAGGTTCTGAAGTATATATATGTAAAATGTGAAATACAAAAAAATTCAGAAATACACCCAAACGAACAGTGCTTTTACACCCATATTCTGTAACTATACACCCAAAGAGTTAATTGCTGCTGCTGGTACCCGAACTGATAATTCATAACACGTGCTTGATATTGGCTATAATTTGAATGCACCACTGATGCAGCATCAAATAGGTTTAACTGAATATAACAAACTCACATATTAGCTAAACTATTAACGAGAAAATTAAACTCAATCACCACGTATTTAAAGAACATCACTTTTACCTCGTTTAAAGCTTTCGTTTTCTTCTTCTTTGTGGCATTTGCAATCTGTTTGTCCAACTTTGAATCTAGCCTATTTTTGGGACGTCCTCTTGTTCGAATCCTTGGAGGACTTTGAAGCTCTTTAACGGATTCCAAGTTAGTGTCTTCGTGAGATAAAGAAGATGTCCCCTTCCTTTTGGCTTTCATTGATTCCATCTCAACCATGATGTTATCGTACGCATGATGCAGAATTGCAGTAAGCTCCTCCAATTCTAATGCAAATTCGCAAATATTTTGCAAACAAAAAACCAATTGGTCAAACCTCTTGCTTCTTGGCTCCAACAGTGGCTTGTCGTGGCTGCTCTTGATGTGTGTGTGTTGCCTCTTTACCTTCTTGCTCCATCGTTCCAATATATATCTCGATGACACTTGGCTTACTCGTTCAAAGCTTAACACGCTTAGTGCGTGACGGCAAAATATCCATCTTGACTCGAATAATAAGCATTGGCATTTTACCTCGGCTGCTACTGAGTCGTAAGTAACCACAAACTTGTTGAATATTGAGCTGGAAACTTGTTCTCCAACTTCGTATACTGAATAGCCTAGAGCAGAATTCGTTAGTCTAGTTATGCAATTCGCCTTTCCTCTGAATTGTGCTTGGACTTCCCTAAACTTTTGATGAGTGTACACATCTTGAAACTGAGCTTCAATGGAGGATTTGGTTGCACACGGTATGACCGTATGAAAATCTACAGCATCTGATTCTCTCTCTGCTTGCTCCCTGCTTCCGAGGCAATTATCGTATTGTTTCACAAATTGAATAAGCGAGTTGTTCCGGATAATAAACTTGTTAAAAAATGAATTCATGCTCTCGCTCCTTTGTGTGCTTCTCATCCCTGTCCAGAAGTGGTGATCCAGATAGAATGGAACCCATATATGACGGTCTTTATAGAAATCTGCAGAATACACCCAAACACAAACTATAAATACACCCAAAAAAACATGCAATTTACACCTCTGTTGCAGATTTTAAACAAACATTACCTGAAAGCCACTTGTTGTCCACAAGACCAAAATTCAGCACAAAATCATTCCAATTCCTATCAAATGAGTCTTTGCTATGAGAGTTCCAAACAACTTCGCTCATTTCTTGTTCAATTTCTGCATGTCCCTTGTACCCGTTTAATTTGCTTGGAATCTTCTTCATGATGTGCCAAATACACCAACGGTGAATTGTTGTTGGCATACAGGCCTCTAAAGCCCTTTTCATTGATACGCATTAATCGGTGAGAAACCCTTTCAGAGCATTTCCTCCTATGCAACGAAGCCAACATTGAAATAACCATTTGAATGATTCAATTTCTTCGTTTTTCATCAAAGAGCATCCAAGAAGTGTTGACTGACCGTGGTGATTCACCCCGACAAAAGAACCACAAACTAAATTATACCTGAAACAAATTACCATAGTGCAGAATGGAAAATCATTAGGTACACCCAACAAATGCTTTGTATACACCCAAAAACACCCAATATACACCTCTGCCGCGGATTCATAAAAATACATTAATTTAGCATCATAAACAGGGACAGTTTGTTACCTGTTTGTATTGTAGGTGGTGTTAAATGAAGTAACATCTCCGAAATACTCAAAGGCAGCTCTACTTCTTGCATCGGCCCAAAAAGCCAGCTTAATCGATTGATCCTCCTCGAGTTCAAGCTCAAAAAAGAAATTCTGATTCTTCTCTTTCATTCTTAACAAATATTTTCCAAATTCCTTTGTATCTTCTTGTTCAGAAACATTACGAACTTCTCTCGTAATGTAATTCCTCACATCCTTTTCCATAAAATTTAACTCGCGGTGACCCCCGACAGCCGCAACAAATGATTGGTAAGTTTTGCTTGGTCTAATACCAGCCTCCTCGTTATTCTCTATTGTACGACGAATGGACATGTTTAGTTCCCTGTGCTGTTTGAGCATCTCTGCTTTACTTGGACAGCAAGGGTGTGAATGATCCAGCACAACCTTTGAAATGATCCAAGCACCAACATCCTTCAATGTGTGTATATAAATTCTTGTAGGATAGTTTAAACCGGCTGTCGGATTCGTCTTCTCGGTCGGAGATATTTTAGATTTCCAATTTCCCTCTCTGCTACATGTAATCAATTGATTCTTAATCTCGTTTCCCTTCCTATTTGTGCTCCGAACTCTTGTAGAAAATCCTGCAGCCTTGGCGTAGTTCTTGTAAAATTTTCCAGCATCTTCAAGGGTGGTAAAGGTCATTCCAACCTTGGGAACAAACTGGTCATCAACAACAGAGAGAGGCTGCAGAATACACCATGTCAAAAACAAAAAATACACCAAATCATGTCTGATCTAATACACCCGAACGACAACAACTCAACTAAAATAGGAACAAACTGGTCATCAACAACAGAGAGAGGGTGCAGAATACACCATGTTAAAAACTAAAAATACACCCAATCATGTCTGATATAATACACCCGAACGGCAACAACTCAACTAAAATAACAAAAAAGCCATAAACTGTAAATACACCCACACTTCCCCCAAAAATACACCCAAAAAATTCTGATCTACACCCGAACGTCTGCTATAAATTGTAGATAATTAATCAAAACTAATACATTAAATTCAATCCACAGATTTATGTTCACGCGTTAGTTTCACAATCAATGTTCACGAATTATTCAGCAACACAATGCTATACAAATAACTACAACAAAATTTAGAGTAATCGTATGTAAATCAAACCTCAGGAACTTCGTTAGATTCAAATTCATAATCCACTTCGCCCTGATTCAGCTGACAATCTGAGGTTGAATCATCCATTATCTTCAAAACGAGTTCAAACTTTGATTTCAGAAACCAGAAATCGAAAAGAAAACGAAGCTGGAGTTACAAAGAGACGAACTAAAGTCAATAACGAAGAATAAACCAGTGAAAAAGGAGAGGAAAAAGAACGATCAAAAAAGCAGGGGAATGAAGGAGAAGAAGAACGAGCAAACTTAGAAAGAAGGAGAAGGAAGAAGGAAACAAATCTTTTTAATTTGGTAGTTATATATACGCGGGATCTTTATATAGAGCGTGTATGGCACGTAACACTTGCAGCACGTTTTGGGGGTTATTGGTTAATTGACTTGTAATGCTTACAAGCCCTAATCGCTTGTATGCAGAGCTTTTCTGAATCTATTATATATTATTAAAATTATCCTTCCGTCTATTTGCCTCTCATACACCAAACGAAACTAGCTGACGTAGCTGAAACGGTGTCCAGGTGTCCGTTATGGTGCCACGCTGGAAGGGGAATAAAGTTCGAAGGACAAATAAGTCCTTGACGTCATTTTGCAAATAAATTTCGAAGGACAAATAAATCCTTGAGAATTTAGTTCATTATGCTTCTGTATATATCATATATTACTATCTAATTGAAATATACCTATATTATATATCATATATTACTATCTAATTTAATAATCAAATGTGTCACATGACACTCTTATTAAAATTGAGAGAAAATATTATTTTTTCAAAATTAATAAACTCCTTTCCTAAATTCTCTCATCTATCTCTCTCCATTTTTCTATTTCTCTCTACTATTTTTACTCTATATATAATTATGTTTTATATTAGTAATTTGACAAATCAAAATATATCATCTGATTTTTTTTACAATTAAAATATTTTAAATGTGAAAGTATACACATTAAATTATTTTAAATTTTAGATAACGAATGCTAGAATTAATTATTAATAAAAAATTAGATTTTTTCATATAAAAATAATAACTAAAAATCTTATTATTTAATTTTTTATCAGTAGATATCTTGGTCTTCTTAACCAGAGACTTTTGTCAACTTACAAATTTTTTTGTAAAAGTAGTTTGATTTTATAAATCTTTTGTGCCATGCATAATTTATACCGTTAGAACAAAGTAAACTATAATTTTTAAAAAAATTTATTCTCGTAATGTTATTATGGATAAAAATACTAGTTCTAATATAATACACAAATGCACTAATGCTAACTTAATACATGAATGATGCACAAATAATTAATGCTAACTTGATGCATAAATAAACTGATGCTAACTAATACCACTGGTATGATAAAAACTGAACTAATGCAATTTAACAAATTCTAATATAATATACAAATGCACTAAAACTGAACTAATGCAATTTAAGAAAAAAAAGTAGAAACAGAACAAGTCCAATTTCTGCAATTTTAATACAAATAATTTAAATTACAGAATATAACAAGTTAACTAGATTTCAAAATACAAGCATAATTTTATAAACTAAATTCTCATAATAGGAGCATAATAGAAGTATAATGAACTAAATTCTCAAGGACCTATTTGTCCTTTGAACTTTATTTGCAAAATGACGTCAAGGACTTATTTGTCCTTCGAACTTTATTTCCCTTCCAGCGTGGTACCGTAACGGACACCTGGACACCGTTTCAGCCATATTAGCCAGTTCCGTTTGGTTTATGAGAGGCAAATAGACGGAAGGACTAAATTGTCCTCCATTTGTTAAAGTCAAGGACTTTTTATATTTAAATTTTGTCAAGAATATATTTATTAAAAATTTAAAAAGTCACGGACCTATCTATCTTTTTCCCTTAATAGTTTTTAAAAGTGTATAATTTTTACATGACATGTTAATAAGATATTTTTTGTTTATTTAACTTGCTTTGTTAAACTAAATAATTATAATTAATTTATTATATTAATTATTTAATTTAATTAATTAAAATATATGTTATTTATTTCAATTTATTATCATGATAATATTTGAGTCATTATTTACCAAAATTGTTTTTCATTTTCTTGGTTGATCTTAAATATTTTTATTTCTAAATTTCATATTTTTATTCATTGTGTATTTTTTAATATCAAATCTAATATTTTTATTAATATTTTCTTACAATTTATTGTTTATTAGCTATATGGTCACTATTAATTATATGATTGTGAATATTTTTTTAATTTATTAAAAAAATATAATTTCATTCATTTCTTTTTTATTTCAGCTATTTCTGTATTTCATAATTTATTCGCTGTAAAAGTCATATATGCTATAAAAAATTTATTTTTATTAATTGTTCTTTTATTCGGTAAAATTATTTTTCTCCTATAATACATTATTTATATTCTTGGAATTTTTTTTATAAACTATAAGACATTATTATTCGTTATTATATAGGGGTGTTCATGGATCGGATCCGATCTGCATATCCGCGGTGTTTATCCGAATTCGATCCGCAAGGCTTTCGGATCGGATCGGATCAGATCCGCACACTAATCGGATCAGATTGCGGATTTTGTATTGGTATGCGCATATCCGATCCGCATATCCGCGTATCCGCAAAAATAAAGAAATAAATAAGTAAATATTCTTTTTATGTTTTATTTCAACTAATAATTATCATATATGTTGTATTATTTTAATTTATTATTTAAGAAAAGTATGTTTAA
>NC_029786.2:21497405-21502200 GCF_000816755.2 Arachis ipaensis | reverse complement strand
AGTCTTTTTAATATTTAAATTATATTTTTTACATGATTAATTAATTTTATTTCTGATTTGAGAGACTGAGTGATAAAATAACATCGATAAAAATTGTTGTGTGACATTTTTGTGTTTGTCTTTTTGGCTTACCTCCCTTTTTGTCTGAATCATAAATAATTATATACAATGGTACTTTGCATAAGAAATAAGTATAAATGATATCATGTCTTTGCTTAGTAAATTTTTTATTATCTATCTTAAAATAGAAAAAAATATTATAAATTATTTTAGATTAATTGTGGACATCGGTAGAATTTTGAAAAAAATTATAATTTGTGATGATTATTTCATTTATTCTAATATATTAATTATTTTACTCGAATGTTATTTTAAATTTGTGTTGAATTCAAATATTTTAACAAACGACATTTAAAAGGATGTAACCCTTCTTAATTAAAGAATGGATAAATTTATATATTTATTACAATAACTAACATCTTTAGACTAATAAGATAAATAAATAAATTGAAGAATTAATAAACAAAAATTAACATTTTAGAAGAGTTTGAAGATAATATACTTAAATATTGGATAAATTTTTATTATATTTGTTTCTATTATTTTATATTTCACTATTTTTTGTTTGAAGTTTTATAATATTATTCCTTTATATCTTAATATTTTAAAAAGGTTTTTGGGCTAATATATTTATTTTTTGAGTCTAGCAATCATTTTTTTATAGAAACTGATATAAAATTAAACATAAGTTAATTCTAAATTAAAAAGTTACGCTGATTAATACGAGTATCACCGTATTTGATTTAATTTAATTTATTTACACATCAATAAATTTGATTGAAAATAAATAACATATAAAACTAAAAAATAATTAAAAAAATCAAATGTTCGTAATTATTTTAAAATAGATAATGAAGTAAGTTTTAAATATTACTTTATTTGAGTTGTTAATAATTATAAATAAATATATTAAAATACACACTGAAATAAATATTAAAATATACACTGAAATAAATTTTATGTTATTAAATTTATTTTAATTGTTAATATAATCTTTATAAATAATATTTTGTACAAGAAGATTATTAATAAAATTTTATAATCTCCATGTTTGTACCATTTTGATTCATTTTTTTCTAATTTTATTCTACTTTGTAAAAGAAAATTAGACTTATTTTTTTTGTAATTATTTAAAAAGGATAATAAAATGGCTTATATGATCTTCTAATATTGTAGTATTTTTTATTTTTTACTCAATTGATAAAATATGATTGTTGTTATACTCATATAAAATGCTGTGATATAGTATTAAAAAAAATTAGACGATATTTGTAAACCCCGTAAAATTAGTAAATAATTAGTCAATGAATCGAATTTTAACTAGGAAAATAAAAAATGTAGATCTAATATTAAAATAGAATATATCTCTTCAAAACGAGAATTTTGACACTAATTTCGAAAAATTTGGTCTAAAATTTGGCTAAACGGGCCGAATCGGTTGAACCGAACCCAAACCGAGCCCGTAAGCCCAACCGAGCCCTTATTAATGAGACAATCAGCGTCTCCTTCTTCTCCAACTTAACATATCCACGCTGCAACTTGAAGAGAGGAAAGGGAGAGCTTTCCAAACCCTAGCCCCTTTAATCAAACTACCATAACTTTTCGTTCCGAGTTTCGATCGCTGCACCATTTGCGGCTATGCGTTCACCGCGTCGAACTCTACAATTCTATCGGATCAATTTTGCTAGTAATCTTCTCCCTCAATCCAGTTTCTCTACCCCTTAATTATCAAAAATTGTGGGTGCTCAAGTTGAAGAATTTGTTGATTTTGGTTCTCTAGGTTTGAATTAGCTTGCGGAATTCGACTCTCTTGATCTGTGGGTATGGTGAGGTCTCTAAACCTAGCTAATTTTTTGTTTTCAATATGTAGAACTCTGAATTTTAAGTATGTAAGTATGATATATGAAAATAGGTGTATAAATAAACATATTGGAACTTGAATTGTGGACATTGGAGGTTTGGTGAAGAATCGGTGCCAAGTCTTGGTGATTTTGGAATTGTGGGGCTGTGTTTGGCTTCGGATAATACATGAAAAAGCAGTCAAGGTATGGTTTAGATTTCGCGTATTTAATATATAATGTCGTGTGAAAACTTAGGGTAGAGACCCATAGGATAGGTTGAAATGTATGTGCATAATTATTGCTTAGTGTTTTTGAAAAGAAGTAAGTTTTGGTATTGGTGCTTGTTGATCAAATGATAAATGATGAATTTGATGATTGATCACTTGAGGATAGGGATATATATTAGTCTTGAATTGGTGAATTATAATTTTATTGGTGTATGTTGGAAGTGTATGTATGATATTGTTGACTTGGGGATTTGATATATTATGGAGATTGAGTGGTGTTTACTTGGATGTGTTGGTATTGTTATAATAAATAATGTTGTAATAATGGTTGAAGAATTTCAGGATGATGATAATGTGTATTTGGAATGATATATTAGTTGTGCGCAAAACTTGTAAAGTTGGATTGAATTGAGGTGTTATTGAGCTAAGGAAATGCAATGGTTGCAAGAATTGTTGTGTTATGGTGAAAGGTAATTTGTATTGATGATTATGGTTTGTTGAACTGAATGAGAATGAGTTTTAAAAAGGAAATGTGATTTTTTTGGGTAAAAATGGGGTTTGGCATATTTTGGTAAACTTTGATTTTTAATGAATTTCGGTAGTCCATAACTTGCTCCTCAAATTTTGGATGGAAATGAGGTTTGTTTTAAATTAAAGAAGGTTTTAAAAGCTTGAAAATGATATAACGTTTGCGGAAAATCGAATTTTGTAGAGGAAGTTATGGACGCTGAAAATTCGGTACGAAAAACTGAAATTTTGAATGTTGCAGCAGAACCAGATTTTCTGATGTGTGCCCACGCACACATCTGTGCGCACGCACACCTGGTATTTTTCATTAAGTGTGCGTACGCACACCCTTGTGCGCACGCACACACTAGGATAGGCCTTCTGTTGGTAGCGCTAGCACAGGTGAGGCGCATGCACACTTAGTGATGTGTGCGCACGCATACATCCGTGCGCACGCACACATTCTGCTTCCTTTCTGGGTTGTGCGCGCGCACACACCCTGTTTTTCAGCACCTGTATTTTGCTGTTCTAAACATGGTTTTGAACCCCTAAATCCCTATTTTTGCCCTGTTAACCTTAGATTCTACTAGCAAGCTTAATAATTAGCAGAAGTTAGGATTTTAGGGTAACTTGGGAATGAAGAAAGAGGTAAATATGATAAGTTATGTGAAAGGGAAGTAGTTATGGAATGAAGTAATGATGCCATGGCTTGATAAATGACTAAAGAATGATTATGAATATTAAATGGATTATGAATGATGATATTTGAGATACGAGTTTCCCTGGGTAACAGAATCGTGGCTCGCCACCACGTGTTCCAGGTTAAATCTCGATACTCTGTTGACCCTATGTCGTAAGGGTGACCGGGCACGTATAAATTCTCGGGTATGGATAGCCCCCATTGAGTGATTTATGAATGAATGTTTGAATGATAAATGAATGTGAAATCTATGCATACACTCATGGGGATGCGCGACGGGGGACAGTCTAAGGTTTTCGGACTTGTTGGGTTGGCTGGATAACCGACAGATGAGCCTCATCAGCCATAGGACAGGCATACATCATGTGCATTTGTTTGTTTGATTGCTATGCATTATCTGGGATTGCCTAACTGAATATATGTATTCTGCTACCTGTTATAATTGCTACTTGCACTATCTGTTTCTTACTTGTGCGTGAACTTGTTTGGTTGCTTGTCTCTGCTAAATTGTGGATGGCGGAGGAACGAAGGAAGGGTGAATTAGTTAGGCGTTAGAGGTTAGGTTTTAAGGCAAATAAGTATAGGGTACTTAGATTACCTATCCCTTTTTATGGCTTCTGTTTAGAGATTAAGTTACATAACTGTATGTTGGAGTTCTAGAATTGCCTATGGCATTCCCAGGACCTTATTTATTATACGCGTGGCACCTTTACCATGCTGAGAACTTCCGGTTCTCACCCCATACTGTGTTATTATTTTCAGATGCAGGTCGAGAGGCTCCTCGCTAAGCGTCTGGGTTCTGGAAGCGGAATAGTCCTGGGTGTATTTTGGGCTTTATGTTTGTATATATATAACTTATGTACTTAGCTTGCTCTCCAAGATACTTGATTATTTTGTTCCTCATAGAGGTTACAGGAGGGCTAGGGTCCTTTTTCTGTATTTTGGGTATTTGGGATACTTATGTATGTATATGTATATATTCTCTGGCCAGCCTTGGCTTTGCAAGCTGAGTCAGGGGCTAGTTTCACTGTATTCTTGACTCTCTTTTTGCTCTTTCGTTTATTCATGTCTTTAACTTTTAGATTTCTTAGCTCGCAAGTAATTCTATTCTTTGAGTGTTGCGCTTTTTATTTTGCGATACATTGCTTTACCCGTTTTTCAAGGCTCTTAGTATATTTTATCCTTTGTTATGTATTATTATATATTTTATTTTAGAAGTCGTAATACCACACTACCTCTGTTTTACATCCTAGGTGTAAAGTTTTGTGTGGTAGGGTGCTACAATATTAGTACAAATTATAACTCTTACATTAATATATTAATTGAATAACAATTTATTAGTGATTGTATAACAAAATTATTTTAGAGTATGCGGCATAAATTAATTAAAGAGAGTATATCATTTTATTTTGCTCTTAAAATATTTAATAATGACAATAATATTAATTAATTTTTACCAT
>NC_029786.2:21495804-21497400 GCF_000816755.2 Arachis ipaensis | reverse complement strand
AGAATTTTTAATTATCAATTTGGTAAAAAATTTTAATTATCGAAAATAACTTATCAAATTTGACTTTTGAAAAATATCTTTTTAAAGTTGTAGTATTTATATTTGGTAAAGCTCTAAAATTGCCTTTAACATTTAAATTATCCTATTTAAGTCCCTCATATTTCAAAATTATCTCAATATTATCATGTTGTTAGTAATCTGTTAACAGAGTTGACGATATGATAATATTGAGACGATTTTAAAATGTTAAGGACTTAAATAAGATGAAAATATTAGGAATAAAAACGATACATTATTCTTAAAAGAATTACCCAATCAAGTAAAATGAAAGCAGATTTTAATAGAATGAATTATATTACGAATTTAATATTTTATTTATTATCATGGAATGCTTGTAGAATAACTAGTAGATAAATTTCTAAAAAAAAGAACATGATACATATATAATTAAGTATAAATTATACATTTTTGTCTCTAATGTATCGAACTCTTTCAATGTTTATTTTAAATAAATTTATTTTTAATTTTGAAATAAATTTTAATTTTATCATTCAATAATATCATATTTTTTATGATTATTATTTAATTATTTTTTAATTATATCTAAGTAAAATACTCATAATCATATTACGTTAATTCTAAGTATTTTTTCAACTTTACTCTTAAATATTTGTACTCATCATAAAACGCTTGTGGAAATTAATATATTTACAATATTTAGATAATTTCATGATTTTTTTAATGGGTTTTTTTTAACCTCTTGATTTTCTTTTTTTTTCTACCACCAATCACATCTGTGATGTACACATGTCGGTATAGCATAGGTATGGAATCAAATAACATTATTTGACGAATAATACTAAATTTAGTAAAAAACTTCACTTTTCACCTAGATCTACTCTTCACTAGAAATTTTTTTTTATTTAACTTTAACCTAACAATGTGGAAGATTGAAACTACCACAAAAAACGAAACATAAGCTCCAATATTATTATATTATTTTTAATTGGCGAAACTTGAAACAAAATTTTGGAGGCTAGATAGAGGATAATTGTCAAAATATTTTTGATATAGACTCCATTTAAGATAAGCTCGTCTAATCTCATCTCTCTAGTTTGAGTGATATTGCCAAAGTTAAAGTCGTTTTCTAGGGTCTCGTTCCAAAAAATTAAGGTCAAACTCATCTGATGTAACGTTTTGAACTTTTAAAGGTTGTATCTCACTTTTTTCGTAATTCATTAAAGTAGAAGAACTATCTACAAATTTTGATATTGTAAAAGTTATATGTTCTCCTTCTTAAATATTAGCCCTCTTAAAAAATGCATCAATTCTTTGATTTTTCATTATTATTTTATATAAAATTTAAATATATACCCTGTAAAATATGTAAAGAAGAAGTTAGAAGAACAAATATTAAAATTTATAATATTTATTGATTTTTTTTATCAATTTATACAAATACAATAATATTAATACTTATTGAATATTCTATTATTTTTTATCATATAAAAAATTAAATTAAATAAACAGAAAAATATAAAATAATATTAAATTACATAAATAAAAAAGATCTAATTTTTTATATTTGAACTCAAA
>NC_029786.2:21484679-21495648 GCF_000816755.2 Arachis ipaensis | reverse complement strand
ATAACGTGAAGAATTTTTTACTTTTTAAATTATAAAATAATAAATATTGTTAATAAATAAATGATAATTATGTCCAATCAACTTAAATAAAATTGATTAAATAAATTAAAGACAAAAAGTTTTTATTTTTTTCATATATCACTTTTTATCTTTGTAAAAGTTAATACATGCATGATTTATAATAATGTCATTTATTGTTAATAACAAGTATAATTACCCGTACCATATACGTGATAAGATTGAAATTATAATTTTAAATTATTTTTTTAAAATTAATTTGAATTATAATAATTTTATTAATAAAAAAGTAATATGTTATGCATTATTTTTTTTAATCTAGTGTTAATTAGATTAACTCTAAAATAGTTATTAATCGATTCTAATAATCTACTTTCTTCAATAAATCAAACATATATACTGAATATGATCATAAATAATATAGTAATAGTTAATCCACCAACAATATATTGACTATTATCACACTATAAAACAAATTAAATATAAAGGCTATTAGCATGTATAAATCTATAAAATCGCACTGTCTTTGATTCGTGCAAGGGTTTACTTATTAAATAAACTTAAAATATAAACACAAAATATTTATAAAATGGACCTAGCATCACTTGAAAGAATCATGAAAAATAATCAACTTACCTTATTATCCATAAGAACCATTTCTATGTAAGTCGTCTTGTTCTTGTCAAATTTGGATGGGACTTTCCATAACCTTATAATTCTTGCATTTATTTTTCAAACTTTTTTATTACATAATCTTCAAAAAGAATAATCATAATATATAAATTGAGTCAATAATTTAAATTTCTCTAAAACTAATTTAATCAAATATCAATATTAGAAATAAATTACTTAAATAAGATTTAATATATTCTAGTCCTTAGACACGTATAGATTAGAGTCATTCTCGTAACGACAACCAACTGAAACAACATCGTAAGTTCAAACATTTAGAATTTGTGCAAATTCACACCATTCCCTTATTCTTTGAAAACCTTATGTATCCATGACAGAGTTGAATCGCAATTCCTTTTATGGAAAAAGAGTTACGGATGTGGCTTTGATATGTTGGAGACCCAAATTCAGAAGTCACTATTTATATCCGAGTGTGACATCCATTA
Organism: Arachis ipaensis; assembly: GCF_000816755.2. Lineage (NCBI taxonomy): Eukaryota > Viridiplantae > Streptophyta > Magnoliopsida > Fabales > Fabaceae > Arachis > Arachis ipaensis. Next base: position 21,494,512 of record NC_029786.2, on the reverse strand, counting down.
AACTCTAAATGTCAAATAAAATAGTATATCTGATTTTATTCTCATTTAATTCTAAATCAAAAGTAATAATGACTTATTTAATTCAGCATTTATGATAATAAATAAGATGACCATTATATAAGTTATTTAATGTAAAATAGCTTAATTTGCGATTATAATTAACATATGTATTGTCTATAAATAGATTAGGAAATAATAATTTTGTAACAAAATAATTATTCAATTTGAATTAGAATTAATTGATTGATAAAAATTATAATAAATTGTATAATATTTAAATAATTAACCAAATCAATTAGTTGATATAATTAAATTATTATCATAAATTGAATTTAATGAGTTAAAAGAAATAAATTGAAAAACACCATCAGAAACATGCCACGACAGTTTTATCATTAAGTGCAGAAATTTAATTTTTATATAATAGAATAGAAATTTACAGATTATTTTATTAAACACAGACTAAAAAAAATACACTAAACAAAATAAAAGCATCAATGGTAAAATATAACCTAAAAAATCACTTAAATTCAAAAGAACCTGTGATGAATTATAATAAATCTATATATGAGAAGAAAAAGTAAAATAAATAATTAAAAATAAAGTAAAAATAGCAATTAGAAAAAGTAAAAGAAGATAGAAAAGATAACGTGTGGAGGAGAAAAAAAATGTATTGCGATAGAAGATTAATATCTACTTAATTAATACAAAGGATGAAAGAGAAAAATCAAAATACGATCTTATTAAAAAATTTTCAAAAAAAATATTTTAAAGAAGAACCTATTAATCAACTTTTATAAAAATATTACAAAAAATTTAAATTATCTTTAAATAAAATAATAATACCCTTAAGAATTATTAATCAAAATAAATAAAAAAATTAATATAAAACAAAATCATAGAAAAATATTAGCAACATTAACATAAAAAACAAAAATTACAAATTACAAATATTTTACCTGAAGTACAAAGTAGAGAGGGAGAAAAGGGATATATAAAATAATAAGATAATAATTTAAATTAATTGAGTTCATTTATTTCATTGCTTTATATATTATTTATTAAATAATTTAATATTTATCTCAATCATATTAAATAATAAATTAGTTATAATTAATTTGGTTTAATGAATCAAACAAAATTTAAAATAATTTGATATTTACTCTAATTAAATTAAATATTTGAAGTTATGATTAATGTAATTTAATGAATCAAATAAAATATTAAATGATGAAATATTTATCCTAATCAAATCAAATTACATAATTGATTAGTTATAATTAATATAATTGAATAAATAAAATATATTAAATTAAAAAATAATTTAGTTAATTTGTATCTTAAGGACACATTTTAAAAATATTTATTTTTTAACAATTTTTATAAAATATTTTTTATAATATTTTTAACTTATGGCCATTTAAATCTTATATTTTGGGCAAAATTACTCTTAAGTCAAATGATTTCAAATGAAGAGAATTTGATTACAAAACATTTACAATGTCATCAATCTTTCTGCACAACTAATACGGCTCATGTATATAACATAAAGCTAAACGAAACAACAGTATTTTGGACAAAATTAGGGTAATAACGTAAAACACTAGTTCTCAGAGTAGAATTAATGTTAATAATTTTCTACATTGTATTGGGACTGAATTATTTCTGGGTCATAGGTTATTAATCCCAACAATTACAACTTAATTAAAAGCCCTTTACGCCCACAGTATATGGCAGGCCACTTGTTTCATTTACAAAATGGTTTAACTGTTTTAATAAAGAAAAAAATACGTTTTAGTAAAGAAATTGGTAAAAAATAAATAAATCATTAATGTTTTAGGAACAAAATATTTTGTTGTGTAGAAGAAGACTAGAAGAGTGATAACATATAAACCTATAGAGAGGATTTAGAAGTCTGACTACATTTATTAGATAGGATTTACCAATCAAATCCGACCTATTCACTACCCTTTTTGATACTGTTCTTCTCACTTTACCAATTTCCATCTATCCTCTAATTGTTTACCTTCATACCTTTGGAAGAAAGAACTCATGGCCTCAGGTAGGAGAAGACCTCCTCATGCACTAGGGCATATTGGGAGGAACAACGATGTCGTCCGAGTTATCAAATCGGCTGGGGATCCGTCGCGACCACTGGTACGTTGCTCCATCATGATTTGGTATTATCTCATCTTTATTTGACTATAGTTGATATCTCTTTTCCTTATCATTTTCCTTATTTGCCAATAGTTCACATGGCCACCTGTAATACTATCTGCTATGCTCTTTGTTAATATACCCATTTATGCAGCATATACCCTTCCCAAATGATCTCCTCCCGAAATCTAGCAAACATGTATACCTAACAGTCTCCGACGGGGTGCAGAGAACATACAAGATTGGATGTAGCTCGAACGTCTTCGGTGAGATCACGCTCGAAGGGGGGTGGGAAAGGTTTTATTGTGACTACAAGCTTCGTCCCAATGACATTCTGCTGTTGAAGCACAAGGGCCTCGATGACTTTGATGTGCGTATCTTTGAATTATCCGGAGTGGAGAGGTCTTATGTTCCGTCTAGAGGTGAATCCAGCAACAGAGGAACCCCCCAGGTTCCAAACACTCCTCCAGTGCATCTGCCTCGAACGGGTTGCATCAATATTCCTAGGAGCGCGGCTGCGTCTGAGGTGGCACAGACATTTCGCTCTGAACACCCATTCTTTGTAATGCACATCACAAGAAGGCTATTACTTGTCCACTTCCTGGTAAGTCTAGTGCTAGTAATGTTTGTATCTCCTTCCCTTTCGACTATATACACCTGTTACATTGGCAATGTTGGTCCACATTATCTGTGTTGTTTCTATGTTGGTGGTTATGTTGTAATTGTTAGGTTATGTCGAGTAGGCATTGTGCATGTCTGTGTTTTATGTTGGTGATTAATGTGCAATGTTTGATCTCTGTAATGCCTTTATTTTGTTGTTGAATTGCATAGTTTAGTAGATGATCACTGGATTGCATGACAATTGATGATAATGATTTGACTAATGGCCGATTTATTATAATTGAACTCATGACCGTTGCCGTATTGGTCCACATTATCTAACTACTTCTCGTTGTCATATTTTGCCAGCCAAATGTACCACACTTTGGCCACGACGTTGGTGACAATGTCATGGTCACTCTGCGTGCAGGGGATATCTCTGTTCGAGCAGCCTACAGCCGATACGGGGGCAAGCGAAGAGGCAAGGGGGGAATTCGTGAAGCTGTGCAACATCAACGATGATCAATTGGCTGTTTTTGAGATATCGAGGACTAACCCGAAGGTGGTGCTCTTGGTTCAGTTTGTTGATTATGAGTAACTAACCTTAGAATGATACATATGTTGATGATGTTTTTTGGATTGCATGGTGTTGTTTCGCAATCTTTTTTTTGTCACATTGGAACAATGTTTTATAACTTGCACATGGAAGTTAGTTACTTGTAAATGGCACACTGTATGACGTTGTTTGGTGTTTTTGAAGTACTTTCTTTATTATCTCATATTGCATACTAGAGTCTCATACAGCAGCATGCATGATCATGATGAATTTCCAAATTCAATATAAGGCATAAATTATGAAAGTCATAATACTGCATGATGATGAATTTCCATGGTTAACACTCCATAACAGAGTCTCCTACACATATATATTTTATTTCAAATATAGAGTATAATGCATGATTTTGATGTTTTTAAAGTACTTTCTTTATTACCTCATATTGCGTCTTGATGATTTTGAGTTTCCAAATTCAATATTGCATACTAGAGTCTCATACAGCAGGATGCATGGTCATGGTAAATTTCTAAATTCAATATAAGGCATAAATTATGAAAGTCATAATGCTCCATGATGATGATGAATTTCCAAAGTTAATGTTCCGTCTAGAGGTGAATCCAGCAACAGAGGAACCCCCCAGGTTCCAAACACTCCTCCAGTGCATCTGCCTCGAACGGGTTGCATCAATATTCCTAGGAGCGCGGCTGCGTCTGAGGTGGCACAGACATTTCGCTCTGATCACCCATTCTTTGTAATGCACATCACAAGAAGGCTATTACTTGTCCACTTCCTGGTAAGTCTAGTGCTAGTAATGTTTGTATCTCCTTCCCTTTCGACTATATACACCTGTTACATTGGCAATGTTGGTCCACATTATCTGTGTTGTTTCTATGTTGGTGGTTATGTTGTAATTGTTAGGTTATGTCGAGTAGGCATTGTGCATGTCTGTGTTTTATGTTGGTGATTAATGTGCAATGTTTGATCTCTGTAATGCCTTTATTTTGTTGTTGAATTGCATAGTTTAGTAGATGATCACTGGATTGCATGACAATTGATGATAATGATTTGACTAATGGCCGATTTATTATAATTGAACTCATGACCGTTGCCGTATTGGTCCACATTATCTAACTACTTCTCGTTGTCATATTTTGCCAGCCAAATGTACCACACTTTGGCCACGACGTTGGTGACAATGTCATGGTCACTCTGTGTTCAGGGGATATCTCTGTTCGAGCGGCCTACAGCCGATACGGGGGCAAGCGAAGAGGCAACTATGGCACCATCACAGGAGGCTGGGGGGAATTCGTGAAGCTGTGCAACATCAACAATGATCAATTGGCTATTTTTGAGATATCGAGGACTAACCCGGAGGTGGTGCTCTTAGTTCAATTTTTTGATTATGAGTAACTAACCTTAGAATGATACATATGTTGATGATGTTTTTTGGATTGCATGGTGTTGTTTCGCAATCTTTTTTTTGTCACATTGGAACAATGTTTTATAACTTGCACATGGAAGTTAGTTACTTGTAAATGGCACACTGTATGACGTTTTTTGGTGTTTTTGAAGTACTTTATTTATTATCTCATATTGCATACTAGAGTCTCATACAGTAGCATACATGATCATGATGAATTTCCAAATTCAATATAAGGCATAAATTATGAAAGTCATAATACTGCATGATGATGAATTTCCATGGTTAACACTCCATAACAGAGTCTCCTATACATATATCTTTTATTTCAAATATAGAGTATAATGCATGATTTTGATGTTTTTAAAGTACTTTCTTTATTACCTCATATTGCGTCTTGATGATTTTGAGTTTCCAAATTCAATATTGCATACTAGAGTCTCATACAGCAGGATGCATGGTCATGGTAAATTTCTAAATTCAATATAAGGCATAAATTATGAAAGTCATAATGCTGCATGATGATGATGAATTTCCAAAGTTAATGCTCCATAATAGAGTCTCCTACACATACATTTTTTGTTTCAAATATAGAGCATAATGCATGATCTTGTGAGAAACTAAATTTCTCGAACACCTACTGCATAAGGTTTGATAAATACTATGACAACTCTTTATACGACCCACCATATTATCCTTCCACTCAAATGAAATGTAAGCGGATTCAGTTGAAGTATGGATATGATATTTCTCCCTCTGAGTTATAGTCCTCGGCCAATCCAAACTCTGTTGCACCATTCCACGCCATCTAAAATAATACATTCCATTAGCCATGCACTAACAATCATAAATGAACTAAACATTCAGCGAAACTAATGAGTAAAATAATTTGTTAACATTGTTACCTCCTCGGATGAGTCACCGATCATTCCAGTCTCGTCCTCACCCTCAGTACCAAAATATGATGCACCTTCTTGTGTATTTCTTCGACTATTAGGGTTTAACTGGCAAGATAATCGATTATGGCCTATATGGTGACAAATATTGCACCTCTTGACACCCTTCACCAATGTGTGGTTTGCGTCCTTTCTTTGCCACTTTGGATGCCGAGCCATTTGTGGATCCCTCACGCACCCCTCTAATGTTGATGCTTTCCGAACTTTATTCCGATCTCCTAGATCACCACAATCTTTTTTCTCTTTCAGCCGCGATATCTCACAACAAACTTTATCCATCATGTCAACAAATTCAGCTTCATCTCCATATTGCAGAACACACATTTCCCTGCACTTTAATTCAGCATCCAACGTGATCGTTGAATCCCAGCAAAACAGAGCTTTCTCCACAAATGCCCTTACTTTGGAGCGAGCATTCTTAGACTAACGATCAAGAACAAGACTGTCTGGTATATCACTCAACTCCACATGTATGAGCACTGCTACAATATGATCACACAGTATACCCAGAGACTCCATCCGCAAGCACGAGCACTTGAAAATGTTACTGTCACAATAGCGACACACTTGTCACTCCTTACGAGCATTAATTGACCTTGACAAAGTGTATATATCACAAGTTTGGCTCAAAGTATGTGTCTGTACCTTCAGAGTACAAGTCCGGAAAAGCATCGGACTGAATAAGAAGAAAATCTCTTTTGTGAGCTTGTTGGAAGCTGACATCTCCAGATCATGCAACGGACTCTACAACACTACATCCCCAACCACAGATAGCAGATCAGAGTGTGCTTTTCCAGACCTCCTTTGGGATATGCAACGCATAAACTGTTTAAAAAAGTTCCTCAAATTATGCCGAGCGTGGATAAATTTACCAAGCATTGAGTGCAACCCTTCGCATCTAGAGGTTGTATGAAAACCCCCAAAGAAGTAGCCATGTATATGTGCAGTTACCCACATATTTCTTCTGGAATAAAGGTCAAAAATCCATTGATTATTCAATAGATCGAGCGCATTAACCATATAATGTCAATGATCTTCAAACTCGGAAATCTCATAATCGAACAACATGCATTTTTTAAATTCAGAAGTAAAGGTGGGATTGTTTAGGTTAGAAGTAGCATTCCTTAGCAGGTGCCACGCACACAAACAATGATAAGTGCCAGAAAATACCATTTCGATTGCCTTTCTCATCACTCCATGTCCATCTATTATGTCACATCCAGGTGCTTTACCCTTCATAGCGTCTAAGAACTGTTGAAGCAACTAGGTGTAAGTCTGCTCATTCTCACTTGCCACTAGCGCAGCAGCAAACACAATGGTTTGGTTATGGTGATTGACTCCAAAGAACACAACCAGTGGACACATATACTTATTCTTCTGATATGTCACATCAAATGCTATGACATCCCCAAACAAACGATAATCCAGCTGACTACAATTATTTGACCAAAACAGGTATACCAGACGACCATCCTTGTCGGCCAAATACGCACATATATTCCTGGATCCTCTTGCGCTGTGGATTCCAAGAACTTAAGGCAAGACATCGCATCCCCACCTATGAGTCTCCGTTGCTTGCCTATCTGGTTATACATATCCCTCTTTAGAAAGGGAACATTTTGGAATCCCTCACCAGTGTGCACAAAAGACGAATAAATCTGTGGCATTTTAATATCAACTTTCAGCATCATGTTCATTTGTTCCACAATGACTGCATCCATTTTCCTATGCCCCGATAGCATACAGGTTAGTCTATCCTCTAAAAATTTGTGGTTGTAAACTTCCTGAAAGTACGATATTATCCATCTACCACTTTCTAAGTGCACGTGAACTCGCATCTTTGCCTCACAACCGCATCTAGTCTCCGCCTTCGCCTCACGTTTCTGTCGCAATCCGTCGTTAACAAACCCTATATCTCTTGAGCCCTGCCGAAAACATACAAATTCTTGTTGTGTAACCTCATTCTTCACATTCCGTTGAATTTTATTCTTCCTCACAGCAAAACCATTCATTTTCGCATACAAACTGTAAAACAAAAATGCAACTGATCGATCCGAAAAATGACACATCATAATCTCAGCGGTTATTTCTTTGAAATTAATACATCCAAGCTTTGCAATACCGTCGACGGCTCTCTCTTCCCAGTTGTCATAGAAATTGTCCCCAAAATACTCACGTGACTTTGAGTCCACTCCTAATCCCCCATCCTCAAATTTGTTACTACCGGGACCATAGGCATCGCTTCTCTCCTCTTTAGCACAGAGTGACCCATCAGAATGGTTCATCACCGATTCTCCCTCCATGCAGGCCTGCGCAGAACAAGCGTTTAGAGAATTAGAAGTTTTTAGATAAGACATAATACCGTGTAACAAAAATTTGTCAAAACACTACCATCGTCTGTTCTGCTCTACAATTTGCCATTGCCAAAGATAAATCTGCAAACCATAAAACGTGACAATACCCTTTGTACAACTTCATCCCTCCAAAACTTAACTAATGAAACAATATGGTTTAATTACTCTGTTGGTCCTTATAGTTTCGTGAAATTTTCAATTAGGTCCCTATACTTTTTTTCTTTTTAATTGAGTCCCTGCACTAAATTTTTTTTCAATTAAGTCCTTCTTAGTAGTAATTGGCTTAATTTTTTAGAGACCTAACTAAAAAAAAAGAATTAGTATAGGGACCTAAATAAAAGGACAAAAAAGTGTAGGGACCCAATTAAAAAAAATTTTGGTGTAAGAACTCAATTAAAAGGAAAAAATGTATAGGGATCTAATTAAAAATTTCGCAAAACTATAAGGACTAATAGAGTAATTAAACCAAACAATATCTTTGCCACCAGCAACGGAGACTCCTTTGTCTAGATGCAAACCATTTAGGGTTTCACCGTAACTTGCAATCTTGCCCATGTCAATTTCTTGAAACAGTGCCTTAAGGTCAACGCCTTTCGTCAACGATCCATTCTTTTATTATTGGGCTAATTTCGGTAAACAGTCCAACTGTCTCTACATGGGAGTTTAAATGAAAATATTGTAATTTGCAAGTGCCATAACATTATGTGTTATAATGTGTAGGCAATCCTGCAAAACATGTAAAGACCGAACACTAAAACAAAAACCTATGTCAGAAATTTTTTATGCATCCTTTTTCTCATTTTGCCAGGTGCAGGTTATAACTTATCCACTATTAATAGTTTTCTACTGGATAGCCAAAAGTTGTGTTAAGGAAACTCTTTTTTGTTCTTATTTTCATATAATATTAAATGTTAAGAAAAAAAAGGAAAACGTGTGAAAAGAAAAAATTGCCAAAGGTGAATAGCAAAAAGCGGCGAATGTAGCCGTAAATAAAAAGCTGCAAGCTAAAAAAAAAATAATAATAACAGTGAGTATTGATTCATATAAAAAAGATAAAGAGAAAGTAAAGTGAAAAGAAATGGTAAAAAAAGAAATAATGAGGACTAATAACTATAAATTATTTTTAATATAGAGATAAAAATGCTGTTTTGGTTAAATATTAATATTTGAAGTATTTTACAGTAATATTGTAGATGTGTAAAAAATATATTTAATATGTATTTTATATGTTGATTAGAATGTTAACATATGTCCAATACATACTTTATATATTGTTAAATATTAACACGTATTCAATATATATTCTGTATNTATAATTATTTTAAAAAGGATTACTAGTAATATTCTTTTTCTTTTTTTATAATCAACAGTGTTACCACAAAAAAAAAATAGAAATAACTACGAGCAACAAATCGAAGGAATGCAACCCCTCTAAAATTAGCAGAAAATTACAAAAAAATTGTACCTAGAAGAGAATCATAAGTAACAAAAAAGTCATTGTGACTATAGTCGATTAAAAAGTTTTAAAAGTTATTTTTTTAATTTTTGATTTATAATAAATAATAGTATTAATGTCTGGTGTAATTTTAAAATTAAATTATAATTTTTTAAAAAGTTATTTAAGTATTTATAAAAAAGTTAAAAAAATAACATCTTTTATAATAAAAAGTTTTTATTATATTTTTTTAAAATAAATATTTTTAAAATTAAATAAATAAATACAAAATAATTTATTTATAAGTTATTTTTAATATAAATATTTATTATTTAAATTATTTTTTTTAAAAAAG
>NC_029786.2:21483135-21484177 GCF_000816755.2 Arachis ipaensis | reverse complement strand
ATCATAATAAAAATTTTTTTATTATTCTTTACTTAAAATAAACACTTTTAAAACTAAAAAACCAAATACAAAATAACATATTTATAAATTACTTTTAATATAAATATTTATTGTTTAAACTATTTTTTCAAAAAAAAAGAACTTAATTAAACTATTTATCTAATATGTCACACCTATATCCAAAGTTTGGCTAAATTATCAACACAACCATTTCCTTCTTTCAACACATGGTTGCAGATTAAAGCCCCAAAGGTTCCAGGATTCAACCGAGGAGGAGATGGGATATTTGTAATTTTGTATGAGAATTATATACTACTTAATGATAAATATTTAATTAATTGTTTAATTATTTTGTCAGTTTTTATATATTTTTTTTAATTAAATTTCTATACTATATCAAATTTTGTAATTAAGTTTCTATCGTGACAAAAATATTAGAATTAGCTAAATATTCTGTTAAACAAAACAAATATACCTAACACTTGACCGAAGATTCTGTATAATTTAACAGAATATTCCGTTAATTCTAACATTTTTATCACGATAGGGACTTAATTACAAAATTTGATATGCTATAAGGATCTAATTGAAAAAAAAAATATAGGAATCTAATTAAAAATTTAGTAAAACTATAGGAATCGACAAAATAATTAAACCTTAATTAATTACTATCTTTGTCTAAAAACTTTTAGTCAATTAATTAATTTGATCCTTCAAAAAAATTACGATAAATACTAATGTATTTTAGAAAAAAACAGAAAGTACAAAACTCTTTACAAAATAAAATAAAGAGTTAAAAATTGTTTAATTAATAAAAAGTAAAAAAATAGCTAATGCATATTAACATGAGTGTTAAAATAGAAATTTGAAAAAAATTAACATAATGCACTTTATTCAATTTAAGAAAACAATTTTTGTTGGGTGTCCCTTTAAAAAAAATTTGATTGAATTAAACTAGGATGTTAATTTAAAATCATATGTAAAATTTGAGAAATCAAATTAAACACTTAATCTTTTATTCATGGATTTTGTTAGGTTAAGA
>NC_029786.2:21482428-21483100 GCF_000816755.2 Arachis ipaensis | reverse complement strand
TTACTATACATATATTTATATAAATATATAATAACTAATTTTAGTTATTAATTTTGATACACACTTAGCAGAGTTAAAAAATCTATATAACATTTTGGATAACAAATCTCCATTTCTATTTAACAAACACCTGTCTCCAACTATTCTCAATAGACACAAATGGTGGGGACTAAGGAACAACAAATAAATGTAAATTAAATGTCAAAATCAAACAATAAACCTCCATTGGTATATTTCCATAACTATAGAATCTGAGCTGAGAATGAATGTGATGGCTTCAAACTATAAATCCCACCAACAAATGGAATTTCTTCCCTTCCGTACTGAACTAAGTCCCTTCTTTTTCTCTGACCCCTTTTTTAGGTTTCTTAGCACTCACCGAAAGCTGAGAGAGAAAACAAGCAGTCCCTCAATTTGAGCAAAGTGTAACAAACAACTAAGTCCTTCACTCTCTCACGGAACTTCTTTTCATCACACAACAAAACAAAACAAAACAAACTACAGCATTGTTTAGCTGAGAGACAGAAGAGAGAGAGAAAGGGACAGAGAGAATCTCTTCAATTATTATATCATCATAATAAAATTTATAGTACATGATATGATATTAATTTTCGCCAACAATAATACCACCAAATCAATTTGGGTGAGTTAAATATTAATTTATTTGTCTAT
>NC_029786.2:21461792-21482115 GCF_000816755.2 Arachis ipaensis | reverse complement strand
TATATAATATAATATAACATTATTGTTGTGGTTCATGAACAAATTTGCTCCTCTCCTGTTAAAAGAGGTTGGTTAATGTTGTTTGAACCAAAAGCTAGGTTTATAGCTGCCTCGGCAATTTTCAGAAAGGGGAAAACAAAACACGGTTATTGAGAGAACACCCAATTCGAAAGTTTTGTACTTTCCTCAATTGGGTGTCAGTTTTCCACATCAAAATCTGATTTTGATTTCGCGACTCACCACTTACAATTACAAATTTACAACTCGCTTCGTTTCTTTCTGTTTCTGGGAACGGAAATAACAGAACTGACACAACTACAACCCGTTCTCTATTTCAGTATTTCTATTCTGATTTAGTTGTAAAAACTAATCTCATTTTCTTTTTCTTTTAGTTTGCAATGTGTCAATAGAATCTGCTTCGAGATAGACCAATTTTGTTTCTTCTTCTTCTCCTTTGTTTCTTTAGACTCTGAAATGCCCTTCTTGTTATTTTATCTAAGGTTTCTTCCATTTTCTCCTCAGCGTGTTGTTTGAAACAAATAATGGAGGGTTCAGATTTTCTAAATAGTATCTCAGCTTCAATATTATCAAAACATTTCTCGGACTCTGAGATTCTATCCGACACGATCCTAGGATTGCCATTTTTGGAACTTGCTGCAATCTGCGTGAACCTTACCCTTGTTGTGTTGTTCCTCTTTGTTGTATCCGTGAGGAAGATTTGTGTGTGCGAAGGTCGGATTCGAATTAATAAGGAAAACGGCATCGCCACCAGCACCACCACCATTAATGGAAACAATGGCATTGATGGTGAAGTTCAAATAGGTTCAATGTTCAAGTTCTCAGTGTTCTCTTGTTTCTATGTCCTTTTTGTTCAAGTTGTGGTGCTTGGTTTCGATGGGGTTTCTTTGATTTCAAATGGGGCTAATGGAAAACATGTGAACTGGTTCCTTCTATTTGTGCCATCTGCACAAGGTTTGGCTTGGTTTGTGTTGAGCTTCTCAGCATTGCAATGCAAGCTCAAAGTTTCTCATAAGTTCCCTTTTCTCTTGAGGGTTTGGTGGTTATTGTCCTTTGTTATCTGTTTGTGCAATTTGTATGTTGACGTGAGAGGTCTTTATATGGAAGGTCCCAAATACCTTTCCACTCGCGTAGTTGCAAATTTCGCCGTCGCTCCGGCGCTTGCATTCTTGTCTGTGGTTGCAATTAGGGGTGTTACCGGTATACAAGTTTGTGTGGACCCTGATCTTCAGGAGCCATTGCTTGTTGAAGAGGAGACGGGTTGTCTCAAGGTTACACCTTATAAAGATGCCGGAATTTTCAGCTTGGCCACGCTTTCGTGGCTGAATCCGCTTCTTTCCGTTGGTGCAAAGAGACCCCTCGAGCTTAAGGACATTCCCCTTGTAGCGCCCAAGGATAGAGCCAAGACTAGTTATAAGATTTTGAACTCAAATTGGGAGAGATTGAAGGCTGAAAACCCCTCTAAGCAGCCTTTGTTAGCTTGGGCGATTCTCAAGTCGTTTTGGAAGGAAGCAGCCGTGAATGCCATCTTTGCAGGTCTGAATACTTTGGTAGCTTATGTTGGTCCATATATGATAAGTTACTTTGTTGATTACTTGGGTGGCATAGAGACTTTTCCTCATGAAGGCTATGTCCTCGCGGGAATATTCTTTGCTGCAAAGCTTGTGGAAACGCTGACGACTCGGCAGTGGTATCTAGGAGTGGACATCTTGGGTATGCATGTCAGATCGGCTCTAACGGCGATGGTGTACCAAAAGGGGCTAAGGCTGTCGAGCTCAGCCAAGCAAAGTCACACAAGTGGGGAGATTGTCAATTACATGGCTGTTGATGTTCAGAGGGTAGGGGATTACTCTTGGTATCTTCACGACATGTGGATGCTTCCGATGCAGATTGTTCTTGCTCTTCTAATTTTGTACAAGAGTGTTGGAATAGCTGCCATTGCAACATTGATTGCTACAATAATTTCCATTGTTGTAACTGTTCCTGTGGCTAGAATACAAGAAAATTACCAAGATAAATTGATGGCTGCTAAGGATGAAAGGATGAGAAAGACATCAGAGAGTTTAAGGAATATGAGGATTCTCAAGCTACAAGCTTGGGAAGACAGGTATCGTATACAATTGGAGGAAATGCGTGGAACGGAATACAAGTGGCTGAGGAAAGCGCTCTATTCTCAGGCTTTCATAACCTTCATATTCTGGAGCTCCCCGATTTTTGTGTCGGCAGTCACTTTTGCTACTTGCATATTGTTGGGTGGTCAGCTGACAGCAGGCGGTGTCCTTTCTGCCCTGGCTACATTTCGGATCCTCCAAGAACCTCTGAGAAACTTTCCGGACTTGGTGTCAACGATGGCTCAGACAAAAGTTTCGCTTGATCGGATAACTAGTTTTCTGCAGGACGAAGAATTGCAGGAAGATGCAACTATCGTCTTGCCACCAGGCATGACTGACACTGCCGTAGAGATCAAGGATGGTGTCTTCTGCTGGGACCCTTCTTTGTCTAGGCCTACACTGTCAGGAATACATATGAAAGTCGAAAAGGGCATGCGTGTGGCTGTTTGTGGCATGGTTGGTTCTGGGAAATCAAGCTTCCTTTCTTGCATCCTTGGAGAGATTCCTAAGCTTTCGGGTGAAGTATGTTTCTGTTCTTTATCTCTAAATTCAGTGGCATATACGTATATATATTTACAGTACAGTTTTTACATGATGCATTGTTTATTTCTCAGGTTAAAGTATGTGGCACTGCTGCATATGTCTCCCAATCAGCATGGATACAGACAGGAAATATAGAAGAAAATATCCTCTTTGGAAATGCGATGGACAAACCAAGGTACAAGAAGGTTATTCATGCTTGTTCACTGAAGAAGGACCTAGAGCTTTTCTCACATGGAGACCAAACAATTATCGGTGATAGAGGTATAAACCTCAGTGGTGGCCAGAAGCAGCGGGTTCAGCTTGCACGAGCACTTTATCAAGATGCTGATATTTATCTCCTTGATGATCCCTTTAGTGCAGTTGATGCCCACACCGGATCGGATTTGTTCAGGGTTAGTTTTCTTAATTACTGAATTAATGTTTCTTATTACATGAATTAGATATGGTTTAATCGATGACAATGTGATTGCAGGAGTATGTATTGACAGCATTAGCCAAAAAAACAGTCATTTTTGTGACGCATCAAGTTGAATTTCTGCCTGCTGCTGATCTGATACTGGTATGGCCAAATGGTATTTTGTTGCACATTAACTCATTCATAGCTATAGGAAGCTTCCTGTGTTGAATACTACACTTCATTCAGGTGTTTTTTGTTTTAATTTAATTATTTATTTCGAACTATATTAAAATCTTTTGCATTTGAGAGATATATATTCCCTGCATGATCAGGGGTTGCAGTTGCTTTCTGCTATTTTAATGTGATGCATTTGTTCTTTTCGGATTAGAATTCATAAATCTTTGGTTTGTGTTACAGGTTTTGTCCCTCTTATTTTTTAGTAACACTTTGTATGAAAATTGAAAGTAGAATTTGAGAAGTACACAATACATACTGTCATATCTTGCTACTTCAGGGATATGATATCAAAACATATATAAAACATCACAGCAATCATTTTTAAGATTGACTGTGTTAAATTGATCTGTGCACAGGAAGGCTCAGGAGTGATTTTCTATTTAATTACGGAACTCCTGCCTACTGTTCTGTTTTACTGCAGCTTCCTCCTGAGTCAAACTCGTAACAATTGGCCGTTATGGTAATTGAATGCATTGCCGATACTTTCAATAATCTTTTCTTTTTAAATTAAAATAAGCTGTATTGCTTGATCCTGATTGATTTTGCTGCCTACATTTGTAATCTATCTCTGTCTGCAAAGATTATTAATTTGTTGAATGACTAGGTGGACTCCTGTTTGAATTATCTGACTATGATTATGTGGTTGATACGAAGTGAAAAAAGTAATTTTTCTCATTTTTTTCCATTTTTTTTCTGCATTTGAAGGTCCTTAAAGAAGGACAAATCATACAGGCCGGAAAATATGATGAGCTTCTACAAGCTGGAACAGATTTTAAGACTCTAGTTTCAGCTCATCATGAAGCAATAGAGGCTATGGATATTCCTTCTCACTCAGATGAATCAGATGAAAACATGTCCCCAGATAGATCTATTATGACAGAAAAGAGATCCTCTGCTTCACTCGACATTGATGGTCTAGCAAAGGAAGTGCAAGAGGGATCATCCGATCAGAAGGCAATCAAGGAGAAAAAGGCAAAGCGCTCAAGGAAAAAACAACTTGTTCAAGAAGAGGAGAGGGTTAGAGGTCGTGTGAACATGAAGGTTTACTTGTCGTACATGGCTGCAGCATATAAAGGCTTATTGATTCCGCTCATAATTATGGCACAATCATTATTTCAGTTCCTTCAGATTGCTAGTAACTGGTGGATGGCTTGGGCAAATCCTCAAACTGCTGGAGACGAGCCAAAAGTAACTCCAACTGAGCTTCTTCTCGTGTACATGGCCCTTGCTTTTGGCAGCTCATTGTTCATATTTGTAAGGGCTGTTCTGGTAGCTACATTTGGTCTTGCTGCTGCGCAAAAATTATTTTTCAGCATGCTCAGAAGTATTTTCCGTGCACCAATGTCTTTCTTTGACTCTACACCATCTGGAAGGGTCCTGAATCGGGTAAGTTAGTCTTGGTTTTTGACTTTTTGTGCCTCCTTAGTTTTGTTTGTCCATAAATGTGTGGCGTGCATTATGTAATGGGTTGCATGTATATACCAGGTTTCTGTTGATCAAAGTGTTGTGGATCTCGACATTCCTTTTCGACTTGGAGGGTTTGCTTCAACAACAATACAGCTCATAGGAATTGTTGCTGTAATGACAACAGTTACATGGCAAGTTTTCCTCCTGGTTATCCCAATGGCTATTGCTTGTTTGTGGATGCAGGTAATTATAGTTTATGTCTTCAATTTTTGTTTCAATCTGCTTTTGAAAAAGGACATGCTGTGTACCATAAAGGTTTATTTTATTTTATCCGAGTATCTTGTGCTATCATCTAATGAATGATTTTTGACCTTCTATTAATTCCGTCACAGAAATACTACATGGCTTCCTCAAGGGAACTGGTACGAATTGTAAGCATCCAAAAATCTCCAATAATACATCTTTTCGGTGAATCAATTGCGGGAGCAGCCACCATCAGAGGTTTTGGACAAGAAAAAAGGTTCATGAAGAGGAACCTTTACCTTTTGGATTGTTTTGCACGGCCATTCTTTTGCAGCCTTGCAGCTATTGAGTGGCTATGCTTGCGCATGGAATTACTCTCCACTTTTGTGTTTGCTTTCTGTATGGTACTACTTGTAAGTGTTCCCCATGGAAGTATTGACCCCAGCATGGCTGGACTTGCCGTGACGTATGGCCTGAATTTGAATGGACGTCTATCTCGGTGGATACTTAGCTTTTGCAAACTTGAAAACAAAATTATATCTATCGAAAGGATTTATCAGTACAGCCAAGTTCCTAGTGAAGCACCTGCAATTGTTGATGATTCTCGTCCTCCGTCCTCATGGCCCGAGAATGGAACAATCCAAATAGTTGATTTGAAGGTATCCAGTTTAGTTTTGCATTAAGTATGCTTCTTGAATTTTTGTTTCTGTCCTGTATTAAGAAGTCCAAACTTATTATATTTTGATTTTTCTTTGGTCATCTTAATTTTATCTTTTAATGTGATTTTTCTTCTTGAAGATACGATACAAGGAAAATCTTCCCAGGCACTGGATAAGTCTCAGCTTGGAGAGGTTATTCGATCAAAAGGACAAAAGCTTGATACGCCGGGTAAGAAGCCAAGATTTGAAAAGTGATTAATCTTCTTTCTCAACCCCACAAAAAGATAAGTTAGATGTACTTTGAATTTGCAGTTCTAGAAAATGGAGATAATTGGAGTGTAGGGCAACGACAACTTGTTGCTCTAGGCCGAGCCCTACTTAAACAGTCAAAGATACTTGTACTTGATGAAGCAACGGCATCGGTTGATTCTGCTACTGATAATCTTATCCAAAAGATTATTCGAGAAGAGTTCAGAGACTGCACTGTTTGTACTATTGCACATCGTATTCCTACAGTTATTGACAGTGATCTAGTTCTGGTTCTCAGTGATGGTGCGTATTTTGCATGCTTTTCTTTGGTCATTCTTTTAAATATTTTATGCACCGTGACCTTAGGCTTTGTATTCTGTGGTATTGCAAAATGAAAATTTCTTGCAGTCAGATGTTGACCTCTCATCCACACATTTTTCCTTTTTTATTTGCAACTTTGAGAGGTTTTCCAATAAAGTAAATTTCATGTGAAAAATGAAGTAAGCTAAATCATTTAGGAGAATTGATTATTTATATTTCATTGCCTTGCATTTATCAAGAAAATAAAAATACTTCGTCACCTTGCGACTCAACTTTGTTAACGCCAGATTTTTGCTCATGGAGTTAATTTTTCAATGTTTTTTACAGGCCGGGTCACAGAATTTGACACTCCATCACGGCTATTAGAGGATAGGTCATCCATGTTCCTAAAGTTGGTAAGTGAGTATTCATCACGGTCGAGTGGCATACCAGATTTTTAAATAAGGTAATATTTCCCACCTTCGGGTTAGTGCCCCCAAAGATCATTAGAATCTTTGGGGCAGTGGCAGCAAGAGCTCAACACATTTTGGATGTTGAAACTCGAGATGCCTCGGTTGCTACGGTAGCTGCCGCATTTCGGCTCGTGCATAACTGAAAATGAAGGAGCACACGTTGCATGCCTCCTCTTCGACCAAGCACTCCAATGAGAGCAAAATTAGTTTCCACTTTGAAAGTATTAGTTGATTCATTCCCTTGAAGAAATGTGCATGGTTGGCATTCTTTGTAACATAAACTTAGATGATCAAGAAAGAAAGATGGGTTTGAATTGGGTTCAATAATGTTATATAAAAGTAGCTTTTAGAATGAGGCATTAGGATTTTGCTTAGCTGGAAAGCAGAGTTGACACTAGTTTGTGTATCCCACATTTTCTTGTAACATTTTTCAGTGTTAAAGCCGTTGTAGATTGGAGTTTTTTCATATTGGTTATTACTTATTACTTCTTAAGTTCTTTTTCTTTTTTCATATATTTTGTTCAAAAATACTATGTGCACACAAAAAATTAGTCGCTAAATAGTTATCATATATTTGTGTATGAATACATGTATTATCTGTAAGTTATTTTTAATATGTATTTTGTATTCTAATATCTATTCTATTCGAATGATTGATTTGGTAACTGGTTTTTTATGTATACCTAATATAGTTGTATTTTCTTAGTTTTTTTTTATATGTGTAGGCCAAGGATTAGTCCATTGCAAATTGAGTTTTAATTAAAGAATTATCATTGGTTAATGAATTATTACATGTACAGGACAAAATTCAAATTTTCGACATTTATTTAAATGGACAAGTAAATTATGAG
Source organism: Arachis ipaensis (assembly GCF_000816755.2). Taxonomy (NCBI): domain Eukaryota; kingdom Viridiplantae; phylum Streptophyta; class Magnoliopsida; order Fabales; family Fabaceae; genus Arachis; species Arachis ipaensis. Next base: position 21,474,627 of record NC_029786.2, on the reverse strand, counting down.
TCAAGTCTCAAAATAGTTCCTGAAATTTTTATCAAGTCTCAAAGTAGTCTTGAAGTTAATAGTTACTCAAATACGTATTTAAAGTTGCACTCTGGTACTCATAGTAGTCTCTAAGACACTTTCTGTCCATCGTTGGCCATTGGATTTGGCACGTCTTTTGTGTGGAACGACGTGGTTTGGTGTCTCTCTCCATATCGTTGAAACCCCAACTTCTCCCCATCTTCTGTCACAAACAAAGACCCTTCTTCTTTTTCCCATAATCTTCGATGGCGTTGATCCGAGCTGCTGTGAGTGTGAGTTATCAGAAACAGGAATAGTGAATCAAATAGCGTAACTCTTCAAGACTTGTGTTAAACACATTTTTCTTTAGGCTTAATTCGTCCCCATTGATGTGGTGTGCAAAATGTGTTACTGGTGAATTTCCTGCCGGATACAATGAAGAACATTTGATTTGTTTATGCACTCACACAGTCTAAGCCTTACACTAAATAATAATTTACAGAATAATATTTTCTATTCTTTCTTATGCGCATCAAGAAAGTGTTGAAATGGATTTTCAGCAATAATGAAACGAGGAAAATTTATAGGTACAGAGTACATGCAACATATAGTTACGTACATGCAACTACGTACAGACAGCTTTTCAAATAGTTACAACCTTTCAACAGACATAACTTTTCAAATAGTTACAACCTTTGAATAAGTCACAATTCCATGTAGAGATGTAACTCTTCAAAATAGCTTTTCACATATTTTTGAAAATATATCCCACAATCCCCCACTATTTTCAAAATTCCTTTTCAATCCTATCATTCTGGAAGTTTTATGCTTTCAATAGAGGTATCTTGCGATTTGAACCCTTACCTAGTAACCAGTGGTATTTACTCATCCGAATTTAAAATGGTAGACAAGTTTTGAACCATTTAACTCATATGAACAAGTGTGCATTGATAGCACATAAAATTTCGGTATCATGTAGATGTTATATTAAATATGACACATTTAGTATACTACATGCCCTTGTGTCTTGTATCATTTCGTGAGTGCTTTAAGAGTAAAATCTTAACTCCAAGAACCGGCCTCAATTCACACTTATATAGGTAGATTCTATCAAAAGTATCCCATAATTAAATACTTTAGCAATAATATACTTGCTATAGGTCTATTAAGAGTAAAAATTCATCCTATTCCTCTATACCATTATAATTCTAAGTACTTTTTACCTTGGGATGAAAGAAATAATTATGAGTACTTGCAATTACTCTAATAGTATATTTTACCGCATTGAACTCAAGACTTACTCAAGTGTGAGTTGAGTTTATACTATTGGTAATTATTTAAAATACGGATTTTATTTCCATCCCTTTTGATGTTTTAAACACCAAATCCCTTGTCAATTGTTAAAGGATCTGTAAGATTTTATTCTGGCCTTATAAAATTTATAGCTATAACTCCATTACCAATAAGATTTTTAACATAGCTATGTCTTACTCCAATATGTCTAAATTTTTCATTATAAATTTGACTATAATCCTTTGATAATGTTGCTTGGCTATCACAATGTATAGAGATTAGTGCCATTAGTTTTGGTCAAACTAAAATTTCATGTAATAAATCTCAGCCATTTAGCTTCTTTGCTTGCTGCTGCCAAAGCAACAAATTCTGCAGCCATGGTAGAGTCTGTTATGCATGTTTATTTCATGGATCCCCAAGAAACAACACCCCCACCAAGGATAAAGATCCAATCACTTGTTGATGCATGATCTTCTGTATAGCTTATTCAACTGGCATCTGTGAATCTTTCTAAAACAGAAGGTTCACCACTACTATATAGCAAAATATAGTTTATTGTTCCTTTCAAATATTTTAATATTCTTCTGACAGCATGCCAATGGTCTTTGCTTGGATTACTTGTATACCGACTTAAACGACCTACAGCATATGCTATATCTGGTCTAATACAGGTCATAGTATACATTAAGCATCTAATTATTTTTGCATACTCAATTTGTGAAACAGACGAACCTATATTGGGTACTAATTTAATACTTGGATCAAAAGGAGTACTCACCAAATATTCTTCAAACTCATAAAACCTTTTTAATATTTTTTCTATATAATAAGATTGACATAATTTTAAATTATGACTATCTCTAACAATTTTAATTCTTAAAATTATATCTGCAACTCCTATATCTTTCATATCAAAATTACTAGACAAAAAATATTTAGTTTTTCCTATCTATTCTAAATCAGTACCAAAAATAAACATATCATTAACATATAAACAAATCATAACATCTTTACCATTTTTAACTTTACTATACACATATTTATCAGATTCATTTATTTTATATCAATTAGGAAGAACACTTTCATGAAATTTTTATGCCATTGCTTAGGGACTTGTTTCAGTCTATATAAAGACTTAACTAATTTGCACACTTTATTTTTTTGACCAGCAACTATAAACCCTTTTGGTTGCTTCATATACACCTCTTTGTCTAATTCACTATTTAAGAAAGCTGTTTTAACATTCATTTGGTAAGTAAAAAAATTAAAAATTGAAGCAAGCGCTATAAGCACTCTAATTGTTGCAATTCTTGCTACTGGTGCATATGTATCAAAGTAATCAATTCCTTCTTTTTGTGCAAACTCCTTAGTAACTAACCGTGCTTTGAACTTATCAACAGTTCCATTTACTTTCATCTTCTTCTTGAAAATCCATTTAGAACCAATAGCCTTTGACCTACGAGGGAGATCCACTATTTTCCAAGTGTTATTTCTTATTATTGAGTCCATTTCATCTTGTATTGCTTGTTTCCAAAATTCTGAATCTCGAGAATTTATAGCTTCTTCATAGGTCTCAGGATCACCTTCCATATGAAGGCATATAGGTGCAATACTATCTATTGATTCACCTGTCCCTTCCACAAGGAACATAAAAAAATTTGGTCCATAAGTCTTTGCTTTTCTGATTCTTTTACTTTTTCTAGCTTTAATATTTTTAACGGGTTTATTTTTTACATTATCTTCTATTTCTAAGTGAATTTTAGGTCTTGGAGTTGAATTAAATCTATTCTCTAGAAAAATTGCATCTCTTGATTCAATAATTGTATTAGCAGAATATGATTCATTAGATTCAATAACTACAAACTTATAACCTTTACTATTCTTAGCATATCCTAAGAAAATGCATTTTATACCTCTTTCTCCTAATTTCTTTCTTTTAGGTTCAGGAACTTTTACTATTGCTCTACAACTCCAAACTTAAAGATATTTAAGATTAGACTTTTTATTCTTCCAAAGTTCATATGGAGTTATTTTATTCCTTTTATTAGAAATTTTATTTAAAATATAACAGGCAGTTAACATAGCCTCATCCAAATAACCTTTTGTTATACCAAAATAAGATAACATGACATTAACCATTTCTTCCAACACCCTATTTTTCTTTAGCAATACCATTCTGTTGTGGAGAATATGGTGCAGTGGTTTGATGAATAATACCAATAGACTCAAAATAACTAGGATTATAATATTCTCCTCCACGGTCAGACCTTAATTATTTAATAAATGTTTCATGTTGCAATTCAATTTTGATTTTAAAAATTTTAAATTTATCCAAGACTTCATCTTTAGAATACATCAAATATATATAACAATATCTACTAAAATCATCAATAAAAATTACAAAATATTTTTTTCCACCTATAATAGGCCAACCATGCAAATCACATACATCAGAATATCCGAATTCTAATAATTTAGAATTTCTTTGTACTCTTTGAAAAGGAAGCCTTGTTATTTTGATTAACATACAAGTTGTGCATACGTTTGAATTTTTAATTAATTTTGGAATAATATCATATTTTATCATATCATTTAATTTATGAAAATTAACATGTCATAACCGATTATGCCATCAATAAAAGGACTCAGCAATATGAACAGAAACATCATTATTATTATTATTATTATTATTATTATTATTATTATTATTATTATTACATGATACATCAGAATGTATTAATTATAATAATTTAGAATTTCTTTAATCTTGGTTAATATACAAGTTGTACATGCATATGAATTTTTAATTGATTTGGAAAAAGATCATATTTTATCATATCATTTAATTTATGAAAATTAACATGTCATAAACGATTATGCTATAAATCACAGGACTCAACAATATAAACAGAAACATTATTATTATTAATAGTATTTACAACATTTAATTTAAACATATTCTCACATAGATATCCTTTACCCACAAATACTTCACCTTTAGACAGAATAAATTTGTCTTCTTAAAAAACAGACTTAAACCCACACTTGTTAAGTAAAGGTACAAAAACTAAATTTTTTCAAACTTCGAGTACATACTATACATCAATAAGAGTAAGTACTCTTCCGGAAGTGAATTCAAGTTTCACCGTCCATTTTCCCATTACTTGAACAGGTGATGCATTTTCTATGTACAAAATAGTCCCATTTTTTTCTTTGAATGTCTTCAAAAAATTTCTATTCTTGCACACATATCAAGTTGCACCAAAATCTATCCATCATGACCCAATATCTTCACTCATATTGATCTCAGAAATAACAGCAATAAGATTATCTTTTATTGTTGTGTTGTTCTTTTCTTTTTTCTTTTTTAAGAAGTGACATTCTTTCTTAAAATGTCTTGGTTTTTCACAATGAAAATAATTCATTGTTACCTTGAGATTTATTAAAATCTCATATCTTTTTTTGTTGGGCTTGTTGGATTTTCCATCTTCCATTACGTGAAGATTAGCATGAGTAATTTGTTCTTTAGTATCTTCTTGTTTACGATACTCTTCTTCAAGACGAAGGTGATAACTTAATTAATTGCTCGAGAGAAACATCATCATTTCTATGTTTCATAGTTCTTTTGAATTCTTTTCATAGTAGAGGAAGTTTGTCAATAATTGAAGAAACAATAATGGTATCATCCATGTGCATGTTATGTTGCTTAAAATTATTTAAAATACGCTCAATTTCATGCATTTGTTCCATAACAGATCTACCATCAACCATCTTATAATTATTAAAGTGAGTGACAAGAAATTTCTTACTTGTTGCGTGTTCGGCCATATATTTTGCCTCTAATTTATCCCATAGTTCTTTTGCACTCCCAACATTTTGGTAGACATCAAACAGTCAGTCATGCCATTCCATTTTGGTAGACATCAAACAGTCATGCCATTTCATTTTGGTAGACATCAAATAGTCAGTCATGCCATTCCATTGAATCAGTCATGCCATTCCATTGAGTATGCTGTCCTATTTTTGCTTGGTTCGTGTTTTTGTAATGACCTCCCCTTCAACTTCTAGTGGTCTTGGTATGCTAAGAACATATGCCACTTTTAGTAATGTGAGAAGGAAGTGCATCTTCTTTTGACATCGTATGAAATTTTCACCATCAAATCTTTTTAACTTGACAACATTCGAGGTCATTTCCTTAATTGATACCGTGGCCTTTTTTGTTTTATTGGTGAATGAATTAAGTCTAAAGATAAAGTAAGGGTTTAGGCTCTTACTTTTCTTTTTTTTCATGTATATCTTCAATTTTATATTATTTACTTGCGGTTCTTCGAACATACGTCAAGATTTTATTTAATTTTTTGCTGAGATGCATTTTAATTATGATCTATTTTTTTAACATAGTTAAGATTATTTAATTAAATCCAGAGTAGTAGTAGTAATAATCACTAATCTGGAAGGTTATAAAAGAAAAAAGAAAGTGATTCTTTTGGGACATGATCTTTTTCTTTTCTTTCTTCCTTTAGAAATTTCTTTCCAAATTTTCTCAGAAAACCTAATTTAAACAGATACTAAGGAGTAGCAGTAGTGCAGCAACAAGGATGTTAACGAGAGAGAGACGAAAATAAAAATGTGCTTTCATCATCAACAAAGCAATTAGTTTTTGATATTAGGTAATTCAATTTGTTGAAAATATAAATCATTCCTTCCGTCCAGTAATAAATAGTAAGTGTCGGTTAGACAATTGTAAAATCCAAAAATCAATGTATTTAAAAGTAATTCAACATTGTAGCCAACTATGCCTATGTCAAGCTTGTTGCAAACATTACATAATTGGTTCCAAATCCCAATAAAAGAAGAGGATTGTATTAGGCTTTCAACTGTCAATATAAAACTTTATTGAATCTTTTTTACATGGACCATTTTGTCACAAACTAATATTTCAAGGGTCAAAATAATGGTTTACTCATTTGGACACAAATTATGTCTACCTATGTTGATTTTTAGAAGTAACAATTTTATTAAAATGATATTTACTGGTGGATGGAGACAGTAGCTGCCAGAGTTACACAAAGAATCTGAGCAAGAGGCCATGAAGGATACCTGACAGAATCAATGTGTGTAGATATCGTCTTGACATCAATGCCGCAAGACTCAGCCTGTTTTTTCAACATTTCTGCATTGTGGACAGGCAACACAGAACTCTGACTAAAAACAGTGAGAAACTCGAAGCTTAGCTTCTGGGGAAATAACTATATCTATGAAAAAGCAATGATGGCTATGAGAAATACTTGCATGCTCCAAGACAACTATATCCATTTATTTTCATTTCTCATACCAATGCAATGTATGACGAAATCTCTTATTGCTTACCTTTCATAAAGACATCAAATGAGTTAGAGTATTGTGAATTATTAGAGCAAGACATTGTGAAAATGACTTTACAGCTAAGGAGTACCAGTGAAGGATATAGAATTCCGTCTCAAACCTATAAACAAAAATTACAAAAAGTTTACATGCTAGACATACCATTTTCTAATATTCTTATTAGTGAAGATAAACAAAATTCTGAGTGTTGAGGTCAATGATTCAACAGTTGCAAAGAAAACCGAGAACCATCTATAAGAGGAAAAATAGAGAGGAAGCCTCAGCATCAATGAAGCACTCCTTAGAACAGAACTCAGGGTTATGGAGCATATGTCTTATTAAGAAAGAAGAAAGGCCCCCATTCAAAAAGAAAAAAGAAAAAAGAAAATAAATTTGTTCATGATTTGTGAATTAGATACTAAGGAAAATTTTAAGCTTACCTTGAGCATCTCAGCATCTGAACCCCTTCTTCATATGTAAGCCGCGGAGTCTGACGAAGATACTGCATATTAACCGGGATATATCAGATCATGAATAAGATCATATAAGCCTTTAAGCATTGCATTCATTTTGTATTCACATTTTTCAACTGGTAGTTCATGGCACAAGAACTACAACATAGTATAGTTAACAATATTTACTCTTATTTTTTTACGGAGAAATAAATTTGTTAGATTAGAAAGAATGTATGATATATATAAAATACATTTTTTTTAATCGAAGATGCTTCCCTTTAAAGGTTCAAATGGGTACTCGTGTGCCACAGCTTCAAGACCCTTCTTACAATTCTGGTTCAAGCTATCAAATATTGAGACAAACAACCTATCAACTATATCCATAACCTGCTCAAAAACTCAATAGCAGTAAAACAAGTTACGTACCACAATAATTTCAGAACCATACCAAGAAACATAAGCCTAAAAGTGAAATATACCTCAACATAATGCCACTTAATCTCCATTTCAACATCAAGAGCAACATACTCACACAGATGTCTGGGTATGAAGGAATCTTCGGCCCTAAACACAGAACTAATCTAAAAAACACGGTCAAAATTAGAAGATATTGTCATATGCTTGTGAAGCGCTGTTGATTGGGCAAGGCAAGCAGGGCGCCCTTTATAGTCCAGTTTGAAAACAGCAGCTCCACCCTCACTTGACCCAGCAATAATCCTTGGAGTGTGGATTTCAACAAAGCCTTCAGATGATAAGAATTTTCTGAATGCCTACCCAACAATGCAATGAAATAATTTGATCATTCAACTTGATATCATGGGGAAAATATATACCTTAAATGTCTTAGTATGCACTAATTGCAGTAAATTCAAAATTTAAAGCAACCATGATCTCAACAACATGCAATTCAAGAATGAACGTGAATAAGTAAGACTCTTCAGAATAAAATTCATATGAAATGCTTTACCTCTCCAACTTGTGCTTGAACGGAGAAAATTGCTTGATTAGTTGCAGTTCTGAATTCAATTACTCTAAAGTTCAAACGTGTATCCAGATTAACACGAGCAAATGGTTCACCAGCCTGCATTCATTAAGAGAACTAGTTAACCAATGGATGAAAAGAAATGAAGTAAAAGATAAGCTCCTGCAAACAAATCACCCTAATAAAGAAGGAGTCAAACAGGTTGACAAAGACCCAGACACCTCCAATCAATGTACCTGAAGTGCCTTCTCAATTTCAGCTTCACTTCGAGCAGCATCCTGGAGAGTAATTGGTAGAGAACCGGCCTTGTTAACACAGTGCAACTTCCTCACTTAAATCTCCACCTATCAGAACAAACCACATAAGCTATAGATTCTCAGCAAAATGTTCTATTACTTGAAAAAAAAATGAATTACAAATATACAAGTTAAGGAGATTTCAAATATTACATTCTATATTATAAACCTTACAAATATTTCTAAACCCAAAAACCACTATGCAACCAAATTCAACATAGTAGTTGTTAAGATTTCAAATTCTAACTTCCGGAAAGAGAAAAGCTAGTGTTAAACCCTACTAAATACGATGCTATTGTTTCCCTTCATTTCTATCCAAAATCAAACCTCAGAAGCTAACTAACCTGCTTTGTGGTGCCTTTGATTGGTTTAGAAGGGACCGAAACAAGACCTTCAACATCGATAATAGACTCGTTGCTCAGCGCCCCGGCATACTGCACCATCTGCACATGCTAACCGAATTTTCCTGCGCTTGCACCACACACTGCACGGTGACGAGTTGCTTTCTCACAACAAAGAACACCATCTTCTTCCCATGACGATGTATCGCGATAATCCTACCTCAGATTAGAACCATTTTCCTTTCCAGAGACTTCTCCAAGTTCTTGATAGGTGTCCATCTGTCAGGTCCCTCGGTGGGTCCTTCGATTGCAGGTCCTCCATTTTGTAGTCACCCTAGTTTTCGGTGAGGGGGTCGTCCTAGTCGACAGCGGAGGTAAGGACAGTGTCCTGGCGAAAACTACGGCGACTATAAAATGGAGGACGTGCAGTCGAAGGACCCATTCAGGGACTCTGACAGATGGACACCTATCAAGAATCTGGAGAAGTCTCTAGAAGGGAAAATGGTTCTAATCCGAAGTAGGGTCGTCAAGATACCTCGTCATGGGAAGAAGACGGTGTTCTTTGTTGTAAGAGAACTGCTTCCAAAACTTGTCTCTACAACTCTATCTTCCCATTTATTTCCTCTTCCAATTATCTAATAAGACTATCTGCCTCAAACATGCACTATACAGCGACTTGGATATGTTCAACTGGGCATATTTTACAGGCAAAATAGAAAAGGGTTGATTTTTCAGAAACAGAAATTAAAATTGTAAATCTGCCATGGCTACAATGCAAAATACAAACGAACTACACAATACTCATAGTATTGTTTGTAAAATTCATGAAGCCTCATTTCTCACTGTTAGATACAACCAGAACAATAATGGAGAATTGCAATTGCTATATATAATTACCAAATTGGCATGAATCTTAGCTACACCAACAAGCTTGTAGTAAAGCACTTCATTCTTATGTCATGGATCACCACAATAAGCAGCTATAGGAAACTACTTTCAGATCCTAAATAACTATGTTAGCATTGCACACGGCATATTGCTCTGTGAAATTGAAGGTTAGGGCTTCCTCTATAACTCTATTTCATGTCACTTTGCCCCTCCGACATGAATATAGCATACAACCCCAAAATCAGAACAAATAAACAGAATAAAAAAATTGAATGAAATCAATGAAAGGAAGGAATACAACAGATTCATACAAGGGAGTGGAGGAATACAATAAGAACATAAAAGGAACAAATATAAATGAAATCAATGAAGCAACTTTATACCTGAGTCTGAGGCTCCATTGTTACTACGGAAGTGGAGGATGAAATGGGAGACGGAGCACCACGGCGCTGACGACCACTCGACGAGAGAAGAGAGAAGAGAGAAGAGAGAAGAGGAGACGGGGAGGGAGCAGAAGTGGAGCTTAATTTTTTTTTGTGACTGAAATAAATTAAACAAAGAAAAACAAAAGAAACAAAACAAGGAACTGCTTAAATAGAGGGACAGTCCCGTTTAAGACTACTCTTAAACTCCTCCCAAGGTGAAAGAAGCTCCACATGCGAAAGTTGTAACTTTATCACTCCCTTTCCAGCTTGCTAGCCTACTCCGAATCTTATCCAGGACACCATTGAAAGCTGAACGAGTCACTCTAGAATGGCTAAGGGTAACTCCAAGATACTTGCCTAAATCCTGGACAAATCTGATAGAGGATACCCCAGTGAAAACCTCTTTCCTTGTTGCAGAGACATTCTTGGAGCAAAGCGCTTTAGACTTCGTAGTGGAGCTTAGTTGAGACAAGGGGTATAAACTTTTGCTAAAAAAATTAGTAGTTCAATCAATAAATAAAAAATAAAAAATAGTTCAATTGGCTTAAATACGACTTAAAATACAAAAGTTTAATCTTCATCTCTTGTTTTTATTGCACAATAGTTTTTAGTTTTAAACATTTAAAATATGTTGAATTTGGACTGAATCGAGTATATTTGTATTTCACAACTCTCTATTCAATAAATAACACTCCCTCTACTTTCGAGTTCAAATATAAAAATTAGGTATTTTTTATTTATGTAATTTAATGTTATTTTATATTTTACTGTTTATTTAATTTATTTTTTATATGATAAAAAAATTAGAATATTCAATAAGTATTGATATTATTGTATTTGTATAAATTAATAAAAAAATCATATTATAAATTTTAATATTTGTGCTTCTAACTCTTTTCTACATATTTTATAGGATATATATTCAAATTTTTATATAAAATAATCGTGAAAAATCAAAGAATTGATGTATTTTTTAAGAGGAAGGCTAATATTCAAGAAGGAGAACATATAACTTTTACAATATCAACACCTGTAGATAGTTCTTCTACTTTAATGAATTACGAAAAAAAGCGAGATATAACCTTCAAAAGTTTAAAGAGTTGCATCTGATGAGTTTGACCTTAATTCTTTAGAACGAGACCCTAAAAAATGACTTCAAATTTGGTAATATCACCCAAATCAGAAAGATGAGGTTAAACAAATTTATTTCTAATGGGGTCCATATCAAAAGCATCTTGACAATTATTTTCTATTTGGCCCCCAAAATTTTGTTTCAAGCTCCACCACTTGGAGGGAGAGCCTACGAACGATGCTGGGAGATAGATTGGACGGCAATGGCGACGGCTCGGCTGGACGGTCACTGCAAAGGCTGAGACCAGTGAAGAGTAGAGTAGGTGGTAGTGAGTTAACAGGGAAAGGAACTAGGGTGACTTTGTCATTTGTTTGTTTACCGTGTGGTGTTTGGGGTCGGGCCGAGAGGGTTTTATAAGTTGAATTTAAAAAAGATTGATGGTAAACATAAAAAAATAATTATTATTATTAAACTCCATCTAAATTATATTTATAATTTATATTTTGTATTTATTAGAAAAATTCAAAAGATTTGAGCTTACTAAAGACAGATTCACTTATATAACGGTGATCTCATTTATTATCATAAATGCTAAATTGAATAAGTCATGATTACTGTAATTATTTCTACAATTAATAAGATGGTTCATGCTACTAAAATTTTTCTTAGCATTGTTAAATATTTTTTAATTATTTAACTCATATTTTATAATGATTCTCATAATAATTAACAAGGTGACCCTTATAACTAAAATCTCCGTTTAATAATGTTAATTGTCTTCTTAATTATTCAATTCATATTTTGAAACATATAATTTATATGCACATAAATTAGAGGCAATATTTGGAGTTATGATGATGATAAATGTTAAAGAATATTACAGTCTCTCAAGAGAATGGTGATAAAGAAAATGAGATATAAAATCAATAATGTAAAGTAGCATGCTATACAATTAAACAAAAAAGAAGTACAAAAAAAAAGTATGCAGTTCTAATATAGATAATAATTGTGTTTAACTATTATTTTATATTCAATTGAGTAATGATATGTATTAAATTTAATTAATTAAAAATTTTAAAATTTTATTTAGTGGCATATCAAAATTGATTTAAATTTTGTAATGATTAACGAAAAATAACAATTTAAAATAAAAAATTAATGTATGAATATTATTCATATTTTTTATCATTAAAAATAATATTTAATTTTTTTATTTTATTGAAAGAAAAAAATGTGATATATAAGTGACAAAGATACTATACAACTAATGAATATAATTACACAAGAAAAATTAATGGATACAATTACATAATTATCTAGTACATATATTTAGCAAATTAAAAGATAAAAAAAATAAAAACTATGGTCATAAGTTAAATTCTAGTTGTGCAAAATTAGTAAGAGTGAAGAGTGGAGAGGGAGAAAGAGAAAGAGAAAGAGAAAGAGGTACGAGATTATGTGAGAAGAAATAAAAAAATTGTTTAAAGTTTTAATTGAATTTATACTTATTAAAAAGAATTAACATTGACACTAAAAGTAATAGTGTAACCAACATAAAATTAAAAAGTAGGAGAATATGAAAAGTTAAGGTTAAATATCAATTTTATAGTGAAAATTAATGAAGGATGAAAAGCACTAGATTTAATATGAGGGAATGAAGCAAATTTTATAACCAATTATAACAATTAAAAAAATTATATTAAAAAAGAAAAAGAATTA